>NC_092349.1:14569611-14869611 GCF_963676685.1 Mytilus edulis | reverse complement strand
GTCGACATGTTGAACTTAGTACACAACCTTGACGAAATTATGTTATCTGGGTGTCATGTGTACTGCATGTGACTTGCTGTTTATGTATTGTTGTTCTAAAATTCTCACTTGTTTGAGAGTCTCTTCAAAATCCATTATATTGACAAAAGTTCGAGTAAAATATTTCACTTAGTTGGATGGATGATTTGCTTGTAAACATAACATTTATCTTGTAACTATATGCTCAGCATGCATTCTGAAAATGATCACATTGATTTCAAATTATATAAGAAAAGCACCGTCTTAGGCATACATTTATTAACAGGAAGGAGGGAACGAGTCAGAAGATTGACTGTTAATTATTCTCAACAAGCTCAATTTTGTCTACGTTAAAATTATTTAAAAGTTTTTAATACATGTCAATCAACTTTGGTCTATTTGTCTTTGCTTAATTTTATTTTTCGAAGTAATTTCATTTATTTTTCAACCCGGACCAGTCGTTGCTATCTTCAATATTAGGAATGGATTAAAAGGGGGGCGATGCATGTCAACCCTTTAAAAGGTTATGGTTAATGTAGACTTTTTATCTGTTCCACACTACAGAACTTAGAAACACGAGCCCACCCAAACACTGAAGGTGGTTTCCCTTTTTAAGAGAGCAACTGGTGCCCATACAAAGGCATACAAATTAAAATGTGAAAAGTCGTATAAGTCTTTATTCATATCAACCTATTAAGTATTTAACGGGATTTAATCTTGTGACTTAAAATTATACATATAAATAAATATTGATAACTTGTTCAAACAATTATGTTAATAAATAGATACAATTTATATTTATCATTAAACCAATAAACGATGTGTTACAACTTACTTAGTTCTTTATCAAAACAAGTATGGCGATGCAGTTCTTTTCTTTGTTTGCTGTTTTCGTAGCTGGTCATGGCTTTCTCATGGATAAGTCACCAATGCATAAATAATGAGGCGGGGTTAAACATGTTAGCGGGATCCAACCCTCCCCTAACCTGGGACAGTGGTATAACAGCACAACATAAGAACGAACTATAAAAGTTCTTTTTGTTTGTTTGCTGTTTTCGTAGCTGGTCATGGCTTTCTCATGGATAAGTCACCAATGGTTAGTGGTCAATCAGGAACACCAGATCAATATGCTACGGCGGCGGAAATTTTTACGGAGACTAAGGCGAGACACCAGGGTGAAGATCAATTGCGTCAAAATTAAAGTTAAATCCAAATGACCAAGTCTGGTTGTATGCTCCTGGGTCTTGGTATTTGTATTCTAGGCTGCTTTCAAATTTAACGATTTTCAAAATTAAGGGAATACACATAAGCAAACTCTGAAGACACTAGAAATAAATGTAAAGCATTTGTGAAAATCAATATGTATAAAAGCTGAACAGATTATTTAATTTCTGAACCTTTGAAACCCGTTTTATACGTACAATCTCATTTTATTCTGCATAATGTACTGAATCTTTGGTGTTTCATTGTTATTCAGTAACCGAAAAGTAAAACATTTGGACGATTTGATTACAATAATATACAAATTTCTGTGTTTTGTGGTTCCATGGTAACACCGAGTATTTGATATAACAGAAGATAATTGTTACTTTTCATCTTACTCAATCATAATTAGGTAATCACGTAATGTTTATAGTGAATTAATTGTGAATAGTGAAAAAGGGTAGGTCATACATTTTAAGGTAGCACATGCAACTTATGTGCCTCTAAGAGAAGAGGTGCTAGGTCATGCATTGGAAAGTAGAACATGCAACCTATGAGCTCCTTATAGAGAAGGTCATATGTCATACATTTAAAGGAAGAACATGCAACCTATGAGCCCTTAGAGTATGGAACGCCAAACATGTCTTGTAATGACCATTTTTATTATATAATGTGCATCTACCTTTATATGATGTACACCTGTCATTATATGATGTGCATTTACCTTTATATGATGTGCACTTGCAATTATATGATGTGCAAACACCTAAATATGACGTGAAAATATGCTTATATTATGTGCAAGTATCTTTATATGATGTCTAAACATCTTTATATGATGTGCAAATATACTTATATGATGTGCTTTCGTATTTATATGATGTGCAAGCATACTTTTTTGATGTGCAAATGTACTTATATGATGTGCAAACATACTTATATGATGTGCACACATTCTTAAATGATGTGCAAATATCCGTATATGATTTGTAAATATTCTTCTATGATGTGCAAAGATCATTATATTATGTACAAACATCCTTATATTATGTGCATTTTACTTTATATTACGTGCACAAAACTTTATAATGATTCGGTATTGTCATTGTATTATGATCATGTAATATAATCTTATATCATGTGGTGTGGTTAACTTCATTATATGATGTCGAAATGTTATTAGACGATGTGCTTTCATCGTCATTATGGTCAATGAACATTATTACGATTAGTATGATTACTGTCTACGTCATAATTGATTCCGATCTGTTTCTGTCCAATTGATATCAACCTGGATCAATTCTGTAGCTATCATTTGGAAAATGGTTGTGGTTTAAAAAGAGAAAAACCTTGACATGGTTGTTCCTCGATTTAAAATGAAGAAATCGCATCAGATATTGTTGAACAATTATTAAATAATCAATTGCAAAGTTTAGTTTTAATCGATTGGTCTTTAATAATGAGCATGCGGGTAAATTAATTTTGAAAATTGATGCCTTTATGCCATAGATCACTGAACAATATCTTTATACCTAGCGTTAGCGGTTTTTTTTAAAGAAGTAAATACATGAATTTCCAGTTTGTTTATTTTATTGTAAAGTTTTCTTTACTGATCATTTTAGCTTTGAAAGTCTGTCTTTATACACTATTTTCCCCAAGAAACATACAAAAATGGACAAAAATCGGACAGTGATTGGATAATTACATATATAATGGACCGGTCATTTGAAACCCCCATAAAGAAGGGATAGGAGAAATAAAGGTAGCCTTTATTTTGTTTTATTTAGAATGGTGGCATTCAATTGTTGAAAGTTATAGATTTGCCGCGGTATAATGTTTTAGCGATGTGTCCTTTGTCTGTTAATACTTTGTTGCAAGACATTCACGTTATAGAAATAAGGGGTCAAAACGGAACCAAAAACAATTCTTGGTGTTCTTTGAAATACTAAATCTAGCAATACATTTAGATTTCGGATATTGGACAGTATAATACTAGGTAATTGTCCAATTTCAATTTTTGAAAATTTTAGACCTCATTTTTTTTGTGTTATAAACCTATGATTGCCCTACCTGTTAAAGGTTTGGCCCCCATCGTATTTTCCCCACACAAATTGTTTTGGTTATTTTATCAACAATAGGCATACAGTCATCAAATTTTACAATGTTTGAATAATTGGTGGCTAATTGTAGTTAGAATAATATTTATAAGAGGGAAATACTCACTCGTTTTACAGAAAAAAAGATTCACATAAAGTATACGATTTACGTTTATATAAATAAATTGAATTATGCAACTTAGTAACTTAGAAATAATTCAAATCCTCATATGTATTACCTTAATCGGATATTTAGGGAAATTACGTTCTTATTTCCGTCAGCAAATTAATACATTATTCTGAACTCGAATTTAAGGTTCAAACAGTTATCAGGCAAACTAAACATTGTCAGGATTTAGTAACAATGTATTAGTTTCCGCCTTAGTCATATAACTCCTGGCATCTTCCAGTATGTATACTTCATTAGGTTATAAATGTTTGAGATGAGCCTTCCAGATGAAGGAAAATCCAAGAATAACGCTTTGAATGTACAAAATGTAAAAAAAACATGAGTTGTCTCGATACTGAGGATTTTATAATGAACTGTGTCATAAATGTGGGAAGGATTATTTTGACAAATGTGTAATTCCATTTTCATGTTAGTCTATGAGTAAAGCATGAAATTTAGACATGTAAAATAAAATCCGAATAAACCTATCAATCCTTTAAGTAAACTCATTTTAAAAGAGCCAGAACTAACAGGTAATAAAATCTGACAGAACCCATACGTTGAATCGAACAAATAGCTTAGTGTTATTGATATATTTTAGGATATAGTTTGTACTATCAATAGAATGTGATTGTATACATAGCAACACACATATTTTTATCATATAAATAACCATCGATAAGTTATGCAAACACAGTTTGATTTAAGACAATTATTTATCTTAATTTAGATCCATAAAAGAGTCGTTTTACAAGCTCTGTAACATTTTTTTTATTTTTTTTTTATTAACCAGTATGGCGACAAAACTGTTTCCTTTTTTTCTTGTATTTCTCACTGTACATGGATTTCTCTTAGATAAGTCACAAAACGCTAATGGTCAATTAGGAACATCGAATCAATACGTTACCGCATTAGAATTTTTGGACGAGACTAAATCGAGACATCAGGAAGATGAACAAATACGTCACTACGTCGACAAATCACTTGCCGTTCTGTCTTCACAATTGGAACACAAATTTAATATTCTTGAGATGAAATTAGTTAAATGTGCAAATCAAAGCGATTCCAATTCAAGTTTCGAATCCATGGAGCTAAAATATGTAGAACTGGAACGTAAGTATAATCAGCTACAAACAGAGAACAAAGTTTTACAAACTGAACAGAATTTAATGGAAAACGAACTTCGGTTATTACGCAACAAAATTGGAGAAATGAGCAGCGATTTTAAGATCTTTAAACAACTTGGCAGCATTAAACCATTGCAGGAAATACAAAGTTTGCAACAAGCCGTTCAGACAGTTTCTGCTCAAACACATTCTTTATCTGTAAACGAACGTGCACGAAGTCAGGATTTTGTAGCCTTGTATAATATGACAATTGATTCAAAAAGAGTCATGAACGAGTTGAATACCAGCACAAGCAGCCTTTTAAGAAATTTAGAAACGAAAACAAGTAACCAATTATCCAATCTTGAATATCGTCAAAATACGACAGCAGCTGATATAAGCAGTAAGTTAAAGAATTTAGAAACCAAAACTTACAAACAATTAATAAGAATTGAGCAGAGTCAAAATTCGACAGCAGCTGACATAATCACAAGGATGGAAGCAAAGGAAACCAGTGATATTTTGACAATGACAATGGTACAGAAGCAGATAAACAACAATGCAGAAAGAGGTAAGACCAAATAATGTGTCATTTTTCATATACAATATTTGGTACTAAATAACACTCATGAAAATGTGCTTAAAGTTGCTAAGATATAAAAGATGTGGTATGAGTGCCAATGATACAACTCTCCATGTATATATGGTATAGCAATTTGTTAGCAATAGTCATATTTGAATTGCTTGGCAAGAAAGGTTCCATTCAGTTAAGTATCCAGTCTTAATAAATGATTGATCTTAATAACTTTCCTCTTCGATTTATTTCGAGATGATTTAAACTGGAGTATTCAGAAATCGTGGATTGATTGATCGCTCTAGAGTTTCACAGAAAGTAACAAATTTTGATATAGAAATTTAGGACTTTACATTTAAAGGAAAACAAAATAAATTATGCATCTAAAAGTTAGGAACGATTCTTTTTTCAAAATATACACAAAAACAATTAAAACTCTCCATATCCATATAGATATCTGCCTAGTATGTAACAAGAAATAAATATAACTACTCATTTTTCCTGTGATTATTTCATACGGGTATGCCTAAAAAGAAAATCAAAGTTCTACTTTTTCTTGTATCTTTTGCTCTCAATATAAACAATTTGCACAACCTTTAGTGTGAAAAACAGCTTGTTTACACTTTTATTTGTCTGAAAACTTGACCACATAGCTCTATTTGGAATCGATAACCTTGACCAAATAAAAAGACAACTGTATCGTAAGTTATGTGACACCTAAACATCAAGAACGTTTCCTGTGGACAAAGAATGATGTTTATTTTTGCTAGATAAAACAAGCAGTCAATTATATGTGCATCACACATATGTGAATAGTATTGCTCTGTAACCATCAACTCAGTCACGGTACACATAAATTTCAAACTTTCTTGAAACTATGTTTGTTCATTTATTTTCATGAACACATTAGAAATGTGATGACACAACTTGTTTTTTAAGTGCAATTCTAATAAGAAATGCAATTTCAACACTCAATCACAATATTCCGTCTTTTGTATCCAACTATTCATTTTACTACACCTTCAAAGGATAAAATAGTTAGATAGTTTTAACTTCGCAAAAGGTACTCAAATTCAGTTCACTTTTTCAATAATGCATGCTTTTATTTTCTGAATTATTTCAGTTGCCATGACTGCTCATCCATCGACAAGCGGAACAGTAGCTGGTACCATAATAAAGTTCGACGATGTAAAGTTCAGTTTAGGGGTCACTAACCTGGCGTCATACAATAACATAGGAAAGTTTACGTGTGAACATGATCATGAAGGACTGTACCTAATATCAGCTTCTGTGATGTCTTATACCAATCATGCGTTCTTCTATATTTATTTGAACGGAAATTCTATTTCTGAAACATACATCGGCGATCATAGCGCTACTTACATACATACTGGTGCAGTTACTGTCACCCAGAAGTTAAAACTAAATGACCAAGTCTGGTTGTATGCTCCTGGGTCTTGGTATCTTTTTGGTGGGTTGTATTCAACATTAACAATAATCAAAATTAAATGAATACATACCATTAAAAATTTAAGGATTACGTTTGTTAAAATAAATATGTAATATGAGGTAGGCATAACCTGTGAATGGGGACGAAGTCTGTATGATTTTTTTTTATAAATCAAACATGTTAAAAGAAAAACGGAAATACCGTAACGTTTCCGATTTGGTTCTGTAGTAAGGGATTTAGTTGTGACGTTATGACGTCATATTCAATGTAAACAAAGAACGTAACGTTTCCAATTTTGGTTGTGTCGTTATGGATTTTAGTTGTGACGTTAAATAAGTTATGACGTCATATTCAATGTCAACAAGAACGCTGTCATCAGGTAACTTTTTTTTTTATAACAAACAATTTTTAGAAATAATGAGTATTGAGTTTCTTTCTTAGTCTGATAAATATACATTTTATCCAAAGTCTCATGCAAATAAGACCAGAAACGGAAGTAGATTTCTGCGCAGATCGGGAAATTCAAAAACGCGACCAAAAAAATGAACGATTTTGAGTTCATAAGTACAATGAAAATATCGGGAAAATTTTCCCGATTTTTTTTTTTTTTTTTTTTTTTTTTTTTTATTGAATTTTCTACTGTTATTGGGGACTTCGTCCCCATATACTAGCTAAACAGTTAATTTTACTTTCGGGTAAGTTTTACCATTTGTTATATGTGTAATATAATATCATTCTGAATGATGTACTGAATCTTTGGTGTTTCATTTTTATTCTATAACTGAACATTGGCACGATTTGGTTATTAAATGTTAGAAATTATTATAAATTAAGGAATGTATCTCCGTCATGCAAAGCTCTGATTCCTTTCACGGATTTGGCTTTAGTTTTTTTACCTTTTGGATTATAGCTCTTCATCTTTTATATAAGTTTTGAATTTCAAATATTTTGGTCACGAGCATCACTGAAGAGACATGTATTGTCGAAATGCGCATCTGGTGCAGGAAAATTGGTACCGTTAATGTTATTGATTGTAATAAGTTACAAATGTCTTTGTTTTTGGTTCAATGTTAATATCAAGTATTTTATATAAAACTAGACAACTGTTACTGTACATCTCACACAATCATATTAAGACAATTACATTATGCTTATACTGTATTTATTGTGTAATTGAGATCTTGAAACAACTAAGCAGCATTAAAACCTTGCAGGAAATGCAACAAGCCGTCCAAGCAGATTCTGCTCAAACACATTCTTTATCTGTAAACGAGCGCACACGAAGCCGATTTTTGTAGCCTTGTATAATATGACAATTGATTCAAAACGAGTTATGAACGAGTTGAATACCAGCACAAACAGCTAATTAAGGAATTAGAAACGAAAACAAGTAACCAATTATCCAATCTTGAATATCGTCAAAATACGAAAGCAGCTGATACATGTGATATAAGCAGTCAGTTAAAGAAATTAGAAACCAAAACTTACAAACAATTAATGAGAATTTAGCAGAGTCAAAATTCGATAGCAGCTGACATAAATGCTAGGATGGAAGCAAAGGAAACCAGTGATAATTTGACAATGACAATGGTACAGAAGCAGATAAACAACAATGCAGAAAAAGGTAAGGCCATTTAATGAGTCCTTTTTCATATACAATATTTGGTACTAAATAACACTGCGGGAAATAATGGTTAACGTTACATGTATATATTGCATAGCTATATGTTTGCTGTAGTCATATTTTGATTGCTTTACAAGAAAGTTTCCCAAACATCCAGTTGAGTATCCTGTCAAAATAAACGATTAATTTTAATCACTTTCCTTTTCGATATATCGAAGTATATGAAGGTTATATTTAACGACCATTCTGTTAAAGAACAAATTCCGGGATATTTTGACAATACTGAGCTACCTCTTATTTGTTATATTTACAAGAAATCTACCCGGAACTTTGTGTTTAATTATAGTCAACTGTGTAAAGATGTTAATATCAGTGAAAATACACCTACTTCATGTAATTGTAGTACCTCCGAATATATTTATGGACCCATTTCCCATGTTATAACAGGAGATCTTAACATTGTTCAAGACCGAGAGTTAAAATCATTCCTCAGTAAAGGACCTAAATATCGTCACCCGTCAATTATTAATTGGAATGAGTGTCGTAATATCATCCACGACTCACTCCATACTTAATGTATGAAATGGATAAAACGGGAAAAAGCTGACAAAAAATCTTTGGAGTCTTTTTTTAATTCAGTAATGAAGATAGTTGATATACGTATTCAACATTTTAAAGAACATTTTACTATTGACAATAACCACAATAAACCTATTTCTCGTATCAAACATAAACTAAAAGAACTAGCCATGACATTTGTTGTTGTCCCGGCCGATAAAGCTGCTAATAACATTATTATTGTTTGACGTAAATTTTACATTGAGGTTCTGAAAAAAGAAATCACCAATTCACCAACATTCCAACTGACTCCATTTTCAGAAAACGACATCTGTAACAAACATAAACTTTTAGCTACCGCTTTACAAGCAGAGCCAAATACAATGAAAGTCCCAACTATGTACTGGCTTCCGAATCTACACAAAACAACTTACAAAGATAGATTTATTTCGTCTTCAAGCCATTGTTCCACTACTACATTATCTATTCTGTTGACCAGTACACTTGGTACAATAAAAAGCTGATAATAAATTGTTCAAATAAGGCCTTCGATAATAGTGGAATTAATTACTTTTGGAGTGTCAAAAACTCGTTGGAAGTACTTGATAAATTGCATGCTTATATTGGTGATTTTGAATCTGTTCAAAGTTTTGATTGTTCTACCCTGTATACCACATTGCCTCACATTCTCATTAAGAAAAAATTCACACACCTAATTAAATGGGCATTTAAAAAGTCAGAATGTGAATATATATGTTCAAACTCTTTTAGGTCATTTTTTAGTAGCAATAAACAAAAAAACTATGTCAATTAGACATGCTTTGATACTATATATGCCCTTGGATTTTTACTAGATAACATTTTTGTTCGCTTTGGGAATTCCGTATGTCGTCAGATTATCGGAATTCCAATGGGGACTTAATGTGCACCACTTATTGCGGACCTGTTTTTGTATTGCTATGAATTACAATTTATGACAAAAATAAGCAAAGACCCATCGAAACAACATCTGATCAACAAATTTAATAATACTTTTAGATATTTGAATGATATTTTGGCTTTCAATAATGACGACTTCAGTGTGTCTATTAAAGAAATTTATCCTGCTGAACTTACTTTAAATAAAGCTAATACTAACAATGACCACTGCCCTTTCCTCAATCTTGATATCTATATCACTAACGGAAAGCTGAATACTAAAATTTATGATAAAAGAGATTATTTTTCATTTCCTATCGTTAATTATCCATTTTTAGATGGTGACGTTCCCTTGTCACCATCTTACGGTGTTTATATATCTTAACTTGTACGATTCGCTCGTGTATGTAACAATGTTTTAGATTTTAACGAGAGAAATTTATGTATTACTGAAAAACTATTACACCAGGGTTTTCGATATCACAAACTAGTTAAAACATTTACTAAATTTTATCATCGGTATAAGGACATCATTCGTAAATATAGCTCAACATGCAGACTTCTTATACGTTCAGGTATTTCACATCCAATTTTTTATGGAAATATTCTTTATAAAGCACAAAGGTGTCAGTATTCACCTCAAAAACTAACAAAACCTTTGAATAGACTTATTAAGAAGAGATATAGTACGATACTGTTGTCAGGTCATTAAAGATTGCATATTTTGGCGTTAATATTGATTCACTTATAGGGTTTTTGCATCGGAACTAAACACATTTATTCAAAAACTAGTTGTTGGCATGACACGGGTTATGTTCTTTTCATATATGTTATGATGGTATGCTACTAAACCCCTAACGGGAAGGATTGTGCCTGATAAGATGAAATCATAATCTTTCAGTCAGTTTAATTGAAGTCTGGAGCTGGCATGTCAGTTAACTGCTAGTAGTCTGTTGCTATTTATGTATTATTGTCATTTTGTTTATTTTCTTTGGTTACATCTTCTGACATCAGACTCGGAATTTTCTTGGACTGAATTTTAATGTGCGTATTGTTATGCGTTTACCTTTCTACATTGGCTAGTGGTATAGGTGGAGGGTTGAGATCTCACAATTATGTTTAACTCCGCCGCATTTTTGCGCCTGCCCCGAGTCAGGAGCCTCTGACCGTTGTTAGTCTTGTATTATTTTAATTTTAGTTTCTTGTGTACCATTTGGAAATTAGTATGGCGTTCATTATCACTGAACTAGTATATATTTGTTTAGGGGTCAGCTGAAGGACGCCTCTGGATGCGGGAATTTCTCGCTACATTGAAGACCTGTTGGTTACCTTCTGCTGTTGTTTTTTTCAATTGTCGGGTTGTTGTCTCTTTGGCACATTCTTCATTTCCATTCTCAATTTTAGTTATATTGAAAGATTCAGAAATCGTGGATCTAATGATCGCTCCAGTGTTTTATGGAGAGTTACACATTCGGATACAAAATTTTAGGACTTTCCATTTAAAGGAAAACAAACTAAACGATTTATCTACTAGTGACTATCGATTTTTTTTAATAGATACACAAAAACAAAATTAAAACTGTCCCTATTTATATAGATATATACTTGATATTAAGAAATAAAATACAACTACCAATTGTTTCTGAAATTCTTTAATACGAATATGCCTTAATACATTTTTCAAAGTTATATTTTCCTCTTGAATATACTTCTTATAAAATGAACAATTTGCGCAACCTTTCGTGTGAAAATAAGCTTGTTTTAAAGCACTTTTTATTTGCTTTGAAAACTAGAACACATAACACTTTTTTGGATTCGATAGTCAAGCCCTATCTAAAAGACAAGTGGCTCGTCCGTTATGTGACACCTTAATATCAAAAACATTGCCGTGGAAATCACCACCGAGAGAGGATTCTGTTTATTTTATTTTTTGTTTTGAATAAAAACAATGAGTCAATTCTATTTGCATCACAAACATGTTAATAACAATGCTCTGTAACTGCCAACTAAGTCACGGTACGCATATTCTCGAACTTTTTTGAAACTATGGAATTTGGTGACAAAATGTGTCTTAAAAATGTTAAGTGAAATTCTAATAAGAAAAGCAAGTACAATGCTAAATCACCATATTCCGTCTTTTGTATCCAACTATTCATTTTACTTCACCTTCAAATAGTCTATAGTTTGCAAAAGGTGTTAAAAAACAGTTTACTTAAGTCTTTTCCAATACTAATTGCATTCATTTTCTGAATTTTTTCAGTTGACATGACCGCTCATCCATCGTCAAGGCTGACAAATCACCGACCTTTCGGCTTACAAGAACACGGGAAAGTTTACATGTGAACTTGAAGGACTGTACTTGATATCAGCTTATGTGATGTCACATACTAGTACTGCGCACTACTATATTAGTCTAAACGGGAATTATATTTCAGAAACATACATCAGCCAAAATAGCAAAATCTACGTACATACTGGTGCAGTGACTGTCACTCGGGAGTTAAATTCAAATGATAAAGTCAAACATTATCAAACATTGAAGACATTGCTGTCAATTGTTTATTTTTTTCGAAATAAAGCTAACGATGTTTGCTAAAATAAATATGTATAATAGTATCGATATCTACGCAGGGCTTAGATTGTCACTTTTCAGCCAAAAATTTTCAAAATTTTAGGACAAAAGGCACAGGGCAATAGTGAGAGCCCCCTGATCTCTCAATCTTTCTAATACTATGCAGACATTTAGTTAGTAGGTAGATACAAACATGACCGAAAGGAATTAGTGTAGACTTCCTGTCTTCTATGTTTACAGAGGGCAAAAAGTGCCACTTTTATGTTCAAAATTAATTGTAAAATCCTACGGGCCTTACATGTAACCATCAGTCAGGGGCGTTACTTTTACAAGTAATTATTTTAAGTTACTTAAAGCTTATATATTAGTAATTTTTGGTTTATATAAGTAACGCCCCTGATTGATGGTTACTTCTTCTTCTGTGTATTAGCCTCCTTTAAGTAGGAGCACCTCCGAATGGAGTATATACCCTTAATGTCTTTTTTTCTTTGTAAACACATTAAAAATATGTACAGCACATGCATATAAAAGAAAGAAAGTTGTTGGTTTTTTTTTTACATGGCATATATACAGGGACTTGGGTGTTTTTTTAAAACTATATTATCTCATGTTTATGTTAAAAATCTGTTATTATTGCTTTATATAAGTCTAGAATAAAAGTAAACCATTTATTGTTGAGCGATAAAATTAAGTAAAATATGATCAAATGTGCTAAAAACTGGTTAAATCCATTGTAATATATTAAGTAGCAATTTCATACTTATGTAAAATACCTAATGGATTTGGTGATTTAAAACTATAAACGATAATTTTTTTTTTAGATAAGGTGGTTAGGGATGTTAACTGTGAAGATGTTTCCTTTAAAATATATATGTCTTATATTCATTTTATTCAAATATTGCAGTAATTATAAAATAAAATAAAATAATTTGGCATCAGTAGTGATTTTTAAATGAGATTAAAATAGATTTTAAAATATATGTACTTAATACTATTTCTTTTCTTTGTTTGTACATTATGTACATTTATATATTTTTTTCATTATATACTTTATTTTTCATATTTCAGACTCGGTGCCAGGCTTAATGTCTATATGTATCATATTAAGGCACTATAATCTGTTGACTGAATTTCCTCATATTGTCCTGATCCATGAATACTGTTTATTATGGAATTATTCCTACACATATCATTCTGTCTATTCTTATTCATTCTTTTTTTTCCAGAACTTTCAATCTGTCCATATGTAGCTGAAAGATCAAGTTTCTTGTTTTGTTCTCAATCACGTTCACTAATTTATTAGAGTTGTTGAGTACTTCTTTATATTTTGAACAGTCTATTATTAACTGAGAGATTGCTGCCTTGTTTTTAAAGACATTGTTCCAATTTTCTGCAGTAATCTCATAGGTGATGATTTCTCTTATTTCTGAGAAGTACTTTTCTCTTGTTGTACTTAGTATTGGACAAGTTGTTAGGAAATGTGTCACATCCTCATTACCACTGTAACAAAGTTGACAAGTTCCTTCCACATTGTAGTGTGTGAATTTGTGTTTATCCACTTGCAGTATATATGTCCCAGTCATTACTCTTGCTTTAATGATTGCCTTTCGTAGTTCGATTCGTGGGAGTTGTTTAATATTCCAGACACGATGTGGTTTGTTTGGTTCTAGATTGCTTGTATTAAGGAATGCTAGGCTTGATTTGTTTTCTACATCAGCTAAGATCTTTTCATTCCAAAATTTATCCACTTTTGTCTTGATAGAATTTTTCCAATGCTCTTTCTTTGGTATGTTATTTTGTAATTGGGTGATGCTTGGTAGCCCATACATTTCTAGTATATTCCTTATTCTTGTAAAAAAGCTCTTATTGTTGTCAAAATTTGTAGTTATTTGTCTGGTTAGTATTTGATGTATTTTATCATTTCCAGAGTTTAACAGAGATAAAAGGAGAGATAGACATCTTTTGTGTATTTCTGCCTCTATCGGTAAGGCTCCTATTAAAAGTAAGACTGCTGCGTTAGATGTTCTTTCTGGTAGGGATTGTATATGCCTGAGATTTTTCCTGTGGAATTTTTCAAGTTGCTCAATATTAGCCTTTGTCATGGGTAATACTTCAAGTCCATATATAAGCCTTGGTACAACATATGTTTTATAGATGCTGTATGATGTTGGAGGATCTAAACCATTTGTTCCATGGACTCCTGACCCCATTAGAGCATATTTCGTCCTTCTCGCAATTTGTATTCGTTCTTGTATATTGACTTGGCATTCATTCTTTTCAGCTCTTATAATACCTAAATGTACACCTGATTCTGCGATATTTATTTCATTTCCACCTAGATTCCACTTAAAGTTGCTTTTTGTCTTTGAGCAATCAATAATTTGTGTTTTCATTGGATGTATGGTATAATGATGTTCATTGGCATATCTGCTGAGTACATTTAACATTATCTGAAGCTCATTCTCATTGTTAGAGATAAATGCTATGTCATCAGCACATGTTGGAGTGCCTGCATATATATTTCCTAGGTGATATCCAAGAGCATTTTCTTCTAATTCCACAAGTAAGTCCTGGACAAAAACTTTGTAAAGATGAGTGGACAGTATTCCTCCTTGTCTTACACCTTGTTTGATGTTGAATGGGGTACTGATACCATCTAGCCATTTCACTTTTGATGTCAAGTCATTATAGAGTTCTGTAAGTATCTTCCAATATACTGGATGTATATCCTGATCTATCATCTTGTCCATAAGAATGTAATGCTGAACAACATCAAATGCAGATTTCACGTCCAAAATATTAATAAAGAAATTTTTCGGATCCTTTTTTTTCCTCATACCTGGCTTCTGATATAATTAGACTTGCCATTTTTTGCCATTTAAACCTTTTGTGAAGCCAAACTGGAGGTCTGTTTTAGATTCTAAATTCAGCTTGGTTAGGAATGAGTACTCAAATGTTTTTCCTGTAACTGGTGTAACTGTTATGCCTCTATAATTGCCTAATTCAGTGGAATCTTTATCTTTTTTAAGCACTGGAGTGAGTATACCAGATTTGAATGAGGTTGGAACTTTCCTATATAATAAGATGTTGTTAAATATTGATTTTAAAGCTGGTGTTATAGTTTCTTTTGCATTTTTTAGATGTTCTGTTGTGAGTCCATATTCATCCGGACTCTTGTTGGTGTTGAGACAATCTATCGCTTTCTCTATTTCTGATTCTGTAAACATTTCTGGGATATCTGTACATTCCTGCAGGGCTTCTTGTATGCAGCTTTGTCTAACTTTGCATAGATTCAGATAGTTACAGTCGTACTGTTCTTCTTTTGGTATTCTTAGGTCTTCATAGTACTGTGCAAAACCTTTTCTTTGCTCTTCTGGTAGGAACATGTATTCACCATTGATTTTGAGGCAATTTGTTGTTGTACGGTTGTTATTTCTACCTCTGTTTATTAGCCTATAAAATAGCTGTGTTTTGGGATTGTCTATTATTTGCTGATAAAGTTTTTGTCTGTCCACTGCTTGCTCTGCTCTAAGTTTGCTTCTTAACTTCTTTTTTTCCTTCTTTAACTCAATTGCTAAGACATGATCTTTTGTTTTTCCAACACTCTGCCATTTCTTGTATATTTCTCTACATGCATTTAAAATTATAAGCACTTCAGGAGAGGCTTTCCATTTTGGACCCTTTGTTTGCAACAATTTAGTTGGAATTGTTTTTTTCCCTGCTTTAGTCATTGCTTCCACTAACATGTCTAACTGTATGTTTACATCCTTTTCAGTCTCTATGGAGGTTATACTGTTTTGAATGATACTATTATAACCCTTTTTGTCAATTTTTTCCCATTGCATTTTGTACTTTGCTTTATTGTTCTGTTGGTTTGATTTTCTGATTTTTGTCATTTGAGAGGCTATTTCTATTTTAACAATTGTGTGTGCCGAGGTGTTTGCACAAGATTTTTCTTCTATTTTATAGTCCATTACCAAATTTTCATCTTGAACCAGAATGTAATCGATTTGGGATGAGGAGTTGCCTGCATGATGGAAGAATGTGTGAGTGTTTACTAATTCTACTCCAGCCCGTAGCCAGGAATTTCCGAGGGGGGTTATTTGGACTCACGAAATCAATGCATTCATTTGTTTGATAAAGATGTACTAACACTTACACGTTACAAACAAGTATCGTTCATTCTTATACAACCGCAAAAATTTTAATTTGTCGTCGTATATTGCTATCACGTTGGCGTCGTCATCTGCGTCGTCGTCGTCGTCGTCGTCCGAATACTTTTAGTTTTCGCACTCTAACTTTAGTAAAAGTGAATAGAAATCTATGAAATAACACAAGGTTTATGACCACAAAAGGAAGGTTGGGATTGATTTTGGCAGTTTTGATTCCAACATTTTAGGAATTAGGGGCCAAAAAGGGCCCAAATAAGCATTTTCTTGGTTTTCGCACAATAACTTAAGTTTAAGTAAATAGAAATCCATGAAATTTGACACAAGGTATGACCACAAAAGGAAGGTTTGGATTGATTTTGGGAGTTTTGGTTCTAACAGTTTAGGAATTAGGGGCCAAAAAGGGCCCAAATAAGCATTATTCTTGGTTTTCGCACCATAACTTAAGTTTAAGTAAATAGAAATCTATGAAATTTAAACACAAGGTTTATGACCACTAAAGGAAGGTTGGGTTTGATTTTGGAAGTTTTGGTCCCAACAGTTTAGGAAAAAGGGGCCCAAAGGATCCAAAATTGAACTTTGTTTGATTTCATCAAAAATTGAATAATTGGGGTTCTTTGATATGCCAAATCTTACTGTGTATGTAGATTAAGTCCTGTTTTCAAATTGGTCTACATTAAAGTTCAAAGGGTCCAAAATTAAACTAAGTTTGATTTTAACAAAAATTGAATTCTTGAGCTTTTTTGATATGCTGAATCTAAACATGTACTTAGATTTTGGATTATGGACCCAGTTTTCAAGTTGGTTCAAATCAGGATCCAAAATTTTAATATTAAGTATTGTGTAATAGCAAGAAATTTTCAATTGCACAGTATTCAGCAATAGCAAGAAATCTTCAATTGCACAGTATTGTGCAATAGCAAGACATTTTCAATTGCACAGTATTGTGCAATAGCAAGAAATCTTCAATTGCACAGTATTGTGCAATAGCAAATATTTTCAATTGCACAGTATTGCGCAATAGCAAGAAATATCTAATTGCACAGTATTGCGCAATAGCAAGAAATATCTAATTGCACAATATTGTGCAATGGCAAGAAATTTTCAATTGATTGGAGTTATCTTTATTTGTCCAGAATAGTAGTTGAATCAACTTAAATCATTGTGTTATACAATATACAATGTATATTCACTTTTACTTCCAACTGATAAATTAAAACAATCTTTACCATTCAGTGATAACAAGCACCTTTTGTTACATTTTAATATTTTATGATGTATTTAAATGAGTAGTTATTGTTGCAAACTCCATTAGAAATTTGAATTGAGATCAGTTTTGGAAAAAGGGAAAGGGGGATGTGAAAAAAAATTTGGGGGGGATTAAATTTTTCTCATTTCAGATAAAAAAGTAAAAAGAAAATTTCTTCAAAGATTTTTTTAAGAGGATTAATATTCAACAGCATAGTGAATTGCTCAAAGGAAAAAAAAAGTATTTTAAGTTCATTAGACCACATTCATTCTGTGTCAGAAACCTATGTTGTGTCAACTATTTAATCACAATCCAAATTTAGAACTGAATCCAGTTTGAATGTTGTGTCCATACTTGCCCCAACCGTTCAGGGTTCAACCTCTGTGGTCGTATAAAACTGCGCCTTGCGGAGCATCTGGTTGTATGTTGTTTCTTGTCACATCTTATAAATTACATGTACAGTATATATTCATGGTGTCAACAATCTGATGTAAGCATAGACAATTTGGATTGAGACGTACCTACAAAAAGTGATTTAAGCTGATGAATTATTCATTTCATTGTTTAACAACTTGTGAGAAAGGGATATCGCTTGATATTTACTCCTGTAATTTAATTCAAATAAGTAAGTAAGGAAGTAATTTCCTCTCGTTATTTTATTCAAATAGTAATAATAAACTCGCTGGAGGCTCGTTTATTAACATATTGAAATTAAATAACTCGAGTAGATATTAAGCGATATCCTTTCTCCCTCGTTATGGAACCTATGAATATGTTTTCAATGTCATGTCAAAAATTTGTAAAAAAAATAAATAAAGGGGAGATCACCTTAACCTATTTGATGCAATGACCAAAGTTTCATTATTTTTTGTCTCCCCTGTCACCAAAGGATTAAGTGAACTTTTCTCATCACTCGGCATCCGTCGTGGACCGTCGTCGTTGTCGTCAGTTAACGTTTTCATTGTGTTGTCGGATGATGCTCGGATATATACGTCTAGAGTTCTAATTGCAGTTTAACAGATCTCAATCTGAGCAGTTTAATAACTGTATTTTAATGTTAAGGACAGGAATTTTTCTTTTCTTTAATGTAGAAGAGTGTCTTTGTTCAATATGCACTTCAGCTCATAGACCAAGGTGAGCAACTCATGCTCTTTAGGTCCTCTAGTTTGTTTTATAAAATCCTATAATTCGGAAACGTAAAATCTACAATTTTTAAAATTCTAAAGGAAGGATGCTTCAATTTATATAAACAATTCCCTGAATTTTATGAAAATTGGTTACCGCGTTTTTGAATTATTGTCCGACATGCTGACGACGCACGGACGGACAGACGGACGAACGGACGGACGGACGGTATAACATAATACGTCCTGTTTAAAAACTCCGGGGTTCACCAAGAAAAATATTATTCACTGTGACAACAAAAGTATCATAAAGTGAAGTTGAAAAGATTATTAGTCCCCTGCACGAATTCAAAAGTTTCTAATTTAATGCTGGAAAGTTGTGGTAGAATGATTTCCGAACAGAAAATTTGCATTAAATTGAAAATGGTTAATTTTAATTAACGTAGTAATATGGTTTGGTAATTTATTGAGAATATATTATATTTTATTAAATTACATTTATGCTGACATGAATTATCATTGATATGGTTATATTTATAAATTAACTGTTTACAAAATTTCGAATTTTTGAAATACTAAGGCTTTTCTACCTCAGGCATGGATTACCTTAGCTGGATTTGGCAAAACTTTTAAGAATTTTGGTCTTCAATGTTCTTCAACTTCGTACTTTATTAGGCTTTTTAACTTTTTTGAATTCGAGCGTCACTTTTGAGTCTTTTGTAGATGAAACGCGCGTCTGGCGTATATACAAAATTAAGTCTTGTTATATATGATGGGTTTATTTATAAACTAGAAAAGTCATTTTTTAAAGTCAAGAATACATTTTTTTCTTATTGAAATTTTTGATAAAAAACCCAGATCATTTGTTTAAAATCCTAGACGGTCTCACAGTTCCTCTCGAAAAATAAACAGACAAAAACAAACACTAAATTTAATGGTTAAGTACAAGGAAATTGTGCTTCTTTGTTACTCAAAACATGTATAGTATTCAAAAAAAGATAGGTACTTATGTAAAAGACCATTTTGATTACGAATTAGCAGTTAATTGACCTGATCGCAAGTTTTATTACTCGAAAAAGCCCAATCTACACTCGAAAACAATGGAAAAATTCACTCGAAAAACACGATCCTAGCCGGACACTATTGCTACCATGGAACATATTATTTTAGTTTCCGATAATTTGAACATGTTTTATATGTGCAATCTAATCTCATTCTGTATCATGCACTGAATCTTTTGTGTTTCATTGTTATTCTGTAACCGAACAGTGAAACATTTGGACTATTTTATATAAACAGTTATTAAATAATACGAAATAATACGACTAAAACAGTCCTAATACTACCAAAACGACATGTGTCATACTAGTGACGTTGTCAAGGTCATATAAATCACGTGATCTATATTGCCTTTCGGCCCGGTCCAATATTTCCAATACGGACTGGCAATGAATCCTGAATTACATGTAAACATATATTGTGCATGTAATTAAGGATTCATAGCCAGTCCGTATTGGAAATATTGGCCCTATATTCACATCATTGCCTGTCCGTATTGGAAATACTGGCCCTTTATTCACACTTGATGTATGTAATACAGCATTCAGAACACGTCTGTATTTAAAAAATCTCGAGGCCAATACAGCAAACCTTGAATATAAACCAGTGCCAATACAGAACCAGCCAGTTAATAACACTATATTACAAATACCGGTATATTGTATGGTTCCTAGTTTATACCGAATATTTTATGTACCAGTAGAAAATTTTTACTGATTATCTATCTCAATCGTATTTAGGCTATAACATAAAGTTTATACTGAATTAATTATTTAATGGTCAAAGTTCAGTGGCAAAAATTTCGGATATTTTCCTTACAGGGTAAAAAAAATTGAAAAGATCGTTGTCTAAAATATGTTGAAACGTGGAATGTTTAATCTTCCATAGGAAAAATGATTGTAGATCATACATCTTAGCGTAGCACAGGCAACTTATGAAGCCCTACAAGAGTTCTCTGATATGTAGTAATATGTTTTGGTGATTTATTGAGAAAAATAAGCCCGTCTTTGATTGCTGATAAAATAGATGTTAATAATTTAGAAAGAGGTTTCGTGGAGCACTTGGAAGACCCAGCAATATACCGTTGTTTGTGAGGACAATTATGTAGTTTAAATATCCAATACAGTGATGGCAGATCCAGTTCTTCATCTTTGGTTGAAATTACAAAGAAACACAGAACAGACCTGTGATTATCCAGTATTTCCTCTTTGGTAAGTGTCGTGAGGGTATATGTCGAGTTTCCAAGTGAATTGTCAATACCTAATTCGTTTATCAAGCAGTTAATGTAATGAGTTTTACACACAAAAACGATGTTGTTTGGGGCTTTATCTGCGGGACAGCAACATATTTGTCGTGGAGGTAGTATAGGTGTCTTGCAACATTTGGGTCTTTAAAGATTGACTTAGCATGGGCATTGATAGACATATTCATTTTCTTGATTCTGATTTGTATCAACGACCTCACTGCCTTAATCCATTCGGAAAGAGTGTCTACATCTTCCTTCTCGCGCTTAGCCCATTGCCTGGCATAATCCTCAACTGAAAAATTTTAAAGTTGTATTTCCAATTGATGTATTTAGGCTCATGATATTTCAGATCTTTAGATAACACATTTCGTACAGAAGTGATATTAACTATGTTGAGGTCATCGGTAATAACGTGGCCAGTAAGATTATATGTGAATTGGGACCTAGCACAAGTGCAATCAGGAGGTTTAGACTTGAAGTCGTCAATATCGAGATCCTACAAAACGTGTTTGTAATTGAAAATTTTAGTTGCAATAGGTTTTTTATAGGTATAAGAAATGATTGGTACAGACTGGTCTTTGAAATAAGGTGGTATTTTCGATTGAACTAATTTATGATGAAGGACATTGCCTAAGTTGACGCCATCGATACCTTTGTTGTAGCACACTTTATCAAACTCGGAGAGTTATATGTTGACTTGGTCATTAGAACATTTGCTTCATGGTTAACTCCTATATTCTTAGTAGTGTTTCTTGAAAAAAATTGAGATAATTTTTTTATATTCCAATGTATCATTTCCATTTGGTCCGTTGCTGGTATGAAACAACTCGTCACAAAAGAAAATGACACAGAAGTTAACAATATAGGTCACCGTACGGTCTTAAACAATGATCAATATCCATACCATCTATTCAGCTATAAATGGCCCCGAAGAAATTGTAAAACAATTCAACTACTTCAACGGGTAAATTGCGTATCTACTGTGTGAATGATAGTTCATTTTAACTATTCGTGAAAATAGAGGGTATTTTAGATCAGTTTTTTGTTGTTGGTTTTTTTTTTTTTTTTGTTATTTTCATTTTTCTTTTCCGAATTCATTAAGAAGTTTTGAACATCGACCAACTACTGTTGCCCTTATTTAAACATCAAAATACAGTTGTCGTTTCTTATCCAGAGTACACCTTTTTGTCAACTTAATGTTTGGCATTTCGGTAAAATTCAATAGAGAAATGTTATCCTTAAAAAAATCATAAAGGAAACCAAACTGTCTTTTTGTAGAAGAAAATGGCAAGTAAACATCAACAAGATACAGATGTGACTGCTTTATAAACCTGTGTACTCCTTATTATTAGAAATGATCGCCCTTGTTCAATTTCAAGGTCGACAAGTGTCGAATGTCAATGTCAAATCAACCACTATTGGTCATCTTACAGCCTTCAAGAATGAGCAAAGTCCATACTGCATAGTCAGTTATAAAAGGACCTGAACTCACAAATGTAAAACAATTCAAACTAAAATACTAACGGCCTAGTTAATGTACAAAAAATGTATAATCAAATACTAAAGGTCAACACTAAAGTATTCCTATTTGAAGAAAATTGGATACATCAATGAATCTGCGTTCAAAACCCATGTCAATGGTCAGCTCTTCCCGATTTTTTTGTATAAACGAACACACCCACAGTTGTGACGATAGATATTTTGAACCAATGTCTGAAAGATTTGTGCTACAAAACCTTTTCTGAAGGGAATGAAGAACACAATGATGAAATCATACCGAACGTTATTTTAGACATTAGATCAAGACAGGTAATACTTAATTGATGAATTGGATATTTTACAAGGGATGAACATGAACTCAATTAAGTATTCAAAATATATTTTGATGAAATGAGATCCTGTTGAAATGTACCACAAGGAAGTGTCACTCAATAAATTATGATTTATTGTTAAAAAAATACTTTTCACGATTTATACTTTGAAATTTATTTAAAAGTAATACAAAACTGTTTTCTACAAACAACACAGAAGGTGGTAAAAATTGTTTGTTTTTAATATGTTCAAATCGCAAAACGTTATCAAGGCTCATTGATATTATGATTTATAACAAACAATCAGGACTATAGTTCACAACTGAAAAAGAATTTGTACTTTTAAATTTCTGTGATATTTGAAGCAACAATTTTAACAAACGTGACAGTACGGGTGTCACATCTAAACCAGATTATGTTGATCTGAGTTTACCCTTATTGTTTGGTAAGATTATTAAATCATAAATTTTCGTAGTAAGATTTAGTCATTGTAGCCAGTCTTTTCGTCGGTATTTGGTTTTTTTCTGTTTCTATTGGACTTTATTGCGTTGTCGTATGTTGTTTTTTTTTTCGACTGCTACTGATTTCGAAATGAGATAACAAATGAAGAAAAAAACAAACAACGCACAACAACGTTCCTCCTTAAATTAAACAATATATAAATCTTTCTTAAACGTGGAACATTACATTTGTGCCTTTAATTCGATTTAAAGGGCTTGACCGTTAAATCGCGTTATCAGAGGAAGGCAAGACTCGCGACAGTTCATGCACAGGTCAATGTTACGCGCATGTCTTAATTCGATTACACGGCATATCAATTTTAACAGCTAAAGCACTCCTCACAATATTTTGAATGCACGGTCTGCTAGGAAGTAACTGAATTTATCTAAGGTCAGATTGTTGAGTTTATTGTACGCATAATTAATGTAAATACTTATCTTATTACTTTTTCAATTTCAACATATTATTGATTAATTAATTTAAAATCGGTCACATTCAACTTGATAATATATACATTAGTGGACAATTTACTAAAGCAATGATTTATATATAGTATACAAATCTTTGACTAAAGTTATTATAATACGAGCGAATTTATTTTAATTTATGCTGGATTGTATAATAAATGTTTGATTCACATAGTTTTTAATTCCAGTTACATTAATATGTTTGTATCTTTTTATCGAGGTATTAAAATTGAAAACTAGATTCCAGGTATTTCTGTTCAATTTACATTTCGTAATGCAGATTAAAATGGTATTGTTCCATTATCAGGTATGTTAACTATTATTTAATAATGGGGTTGCCTTGTGAGACATTAACACCATCAAATGCAATTAATTAATTTATGGTACCATTAATTGTTCTTTAGCGTGTTTAGGACAGCAGTAAATCGTAATATACTTCAAAGTTGAGCCTCCGTTAAAAGAAATTAGTTGATAAAATTTTTGATATGGCAGCTACAGTGATGTCTTTATAACCGATTATTTTTAGGTCAACCAAATTGCGTTGCATATATACAGAGACATATAATACAATATGTCTCTGATATATATTATAATATTTATTTTCAAATAATATTCATTCATATTTTGAAGTAATGTCTTTATAACCGATTGTTTTTTCGGTTATCCAAATTGCATTGCACACATTTTGATATTTATTTAGTGTATAAAATTATATATTATTTTAATTATATTTGTTCATAATGACATTTATTGGAAGGTTTATGATGTCTGAGTAGAAAAGGCGTTGAAAGAGGTGTTATAATTGGGGTAAAGAAAACTGCTTTAGCCACATGTGATGTCAAAATAGCTACGCATCTGAAACAGAAACTGAAAATTTGTTATGCAGGATTATTTCATTCATCAGCAGGACCATCTATATGTATATGTTAGTCAGAGAAGTGGCAGTGTGCCTTATCTAAATACAGTAATAAAACAGGTACATCTTTTATTCTTTAATTTTAATGTAGCTAATTCAGTACATGACATATTTAGCTTTAACAATGATTTCAGTAGTAGCATGTCGAGCATAATAAGGAAAACGATTTAAAATGGCGAATACTATATTGATCCGGATTGGTTTTACTATGAAAGAACATACCACGAATAAGAATAAGAATAAGATTGATTTATTTATAATTGGTTTCTTATCTATTTATCTCATCCCGATTAGAAAACATTTCAATACTGATTTATTTTATAATTACACTGCGAAGGTATAGTCCCGCAAGTAATTTTATATTCAGAGCATTTTTAGTATGTGTACATATCACGAAGGAATTTTTACAGTAATTCTAATTATATCATTCTCATTACAAGTTTACCAAAATTTGATTTATTTTCATGTGTCATCTTTATAAAAGAGAGAACCATTTCAGTAATTTCAGAAACTAGTTCTGCACTATTTGTGCGAAGTATATATACATGTATATAAAAAAATTTAAAAAAAATGGTATCTCGCTGCTTTATAAAAATTCATCAACGGTAAATATCGCTGATATCAGTAAGTAAACTGATGCATTTTTATATTAGATATTTATTTAACAACCAATTTGAAGCAGGCAAGAGAGCTCATCCAGTATATGAGCAAATAAGACTTGGAGCTAGCAGGGTTCAGGTCATAAGTTGGAAACGAGCTGTTTCGGTTAAAGAAAGCAATTTCACAGTCTTGTAATTGGGGACCAGTTGATTTAGATCTATGGCTATTATTCATGTTCCATGATCACAACAAATCATTCATACCCTGTCTGTATTATGTATAAATAATGTGATCAAACTAAGGTCTTGCACTAGGATAAATCGTCATTACTCACACAGTTTTTTTGCGCACGTTTTAATCGTGCCCAGAAAAATAAAATGCTACATGTAATGGACAAGATAATCAAATTTTGATTTTCAAGATTGCTATAACTATCAAATATTTACATAAACTGAAAATATTATTGCCATCTGTTTGCCGTTCAAGTAACGAATCTTTAGTTTTCGGGGTTTGTTTAAACTAGCTTTATTGGATTTTTCATATGAGTGGAACTAGTAGCTATCAATCCACTTGCGCATTCAAATGATATTAGTTTTACGGATAACAATGTTTCAATTAGTCCCAAATTTTAGAAAATTGATCAGCAAGGCAAGATAGTTTTACTACTATACTTGGGAAAAGGCATCGTTGGTTTATGTCTGTCATATTTCTTTTCCGTAAACTGTTTTGTTATAAATTAGGCCGTTAGTTTTCTCAATTGAATTGTTTTATATATTTCATGTCGGGGCCTCTAATAGCAGACTATACGGTATGGGTTTTTCTCATTGTTGAAAGCCGTACGGTTGCATATATTTGCTTACATTTACTTCATTTGTACTTTAGTGGATAGTTGTCTTACTGGCAATTATAATCTTTTAATTACCATTAATAACGAATAGAGAAGAAATAGTATACACTTCTACAAGTTACGTTTACAAACTTTATTACCAGATGTGTAGATCTTTGATAAATTTATCGTCTGAAAATTGCTGATATAAAATTATTGTCTGGGTTAAAGGTTTTCTTAAATCTTATTTATATCATTACAGAGGTCAAGAAAAGTTCAAATAAGTTAGGCGATGAATTAATGTTATTGCTTTTGTGGTTTAGATTTAATAGTAGCGTATATCTCAGACTATAAAACTGCTAATTAGTACGATTTTGTTATCTGAAAGAGAAACAACGCAATTGGGTTAAAAACTGTGAACAGTTATACATGGAATTTTATGTATATACGTATATTAGAGAATATTCGTTTTTTGAAGCAAAAACAAAATTAAACAAACACAAAAAATGTTACACGATACCAGTTTTAATGCCGTATTGACGAGCGCCCTAAAGACGGCAAATATTCCATCGGCTATTTTTAGAGTCAAATTTTGGGGGGTCTTAACTGCACCTCAGTTTAAAAAGTTTTTGTCTGGGAAACACGATTCATTTACTAGTTTCAATTGGCTTTGAATAAGCTTTCAGTAACTGCGAGTTCTCTTAGGTGGGTTCTTGATGTCTTTAGTCTATTCGTTAGTTGTGTCTTGTGTTTTGTGTCGATCTGATGAGTCAAACCTACCTCAACTTTGTTTTATTTTGTGTTGTTAACCACTGTCCCCGGTTACGGGAGGGCTTAGTTCTCACAAACTTGTTGTTTGTCGCAGTCTATTATACTTGTTTTACGTTTAAATTTATTTATATTTAAATATGGCCTTGTTTTCTTGTTTGAATTGTTGCTGGGGCCTTTTATTGCTATTATACTGTACGGACTATGTTCATGCTGAAGGCTGTATGGTGGCCTATAGATGTTTACGCCCACGCTATTAAATTTTAGGCAAATAGTTGCCTCATTGACATTCATGTCAGATCTTTTAGTTTTTATATTTTCTGATGGTAAAAATAGAATTCAGACATTGGTAATATAAAAAGTATTAACCATATATCTGATTACAAACATAACAGTTGGCAAGTCAAATATCTTCATCTGTTATCATATCAATTTTAATTATTTTTCTATATTGTATATTACCAATCTGGAGCTGATTTTGATTGATTGTCAATTTAAGATATTTCATGTTTCCAAAAGCGTGCTTGGATAGTGGGTTTTTCAATCACCAATGACTTCGTTCGTGCTCGGAAGATTGTAGTTACTTATGGTTGTGTTCTCTTATACATTTTCGTATCACAATTTGTTAGCAAGGTCAAAGTGTTATGAGGCACTTTAAGTAAAGAGATAAACTAATCGTATGCTCATTCTCGAAGGGCCCCGCAATATTAAGTAATCCACTAAAATGGACATGACATCGGACAAAGCGCTCAATACGATAGGACTTAACTTATAAGCGATATTGATTTTCTCCAAGATTTGTTACCTTAGTCAAATTTGCTTGGTTCCAATATTACCACGATTGCAATACAAGAACAAGATTCCAAATAAGTGATTGAACCAAACTACAGTGAGAAGGAATATTTATTTGTCAGATATTGAAAGTTATCTAATTTTATACAAGTTACAATTTCAGTTATGCTGTATCTATTTTTATCTATTTATTATCCAGTTATGCTATTATCAATTTGCATCCATTTATTTACCATCAAACGGCGAAGTAGGTCATTGGCTTCGGGAATCTGTTAGCTAGTAGTTACTGCGGTCAGATTCTTGTTATTACACAATATTACAATCAGAGTTATCTGTTATATCGACTCTCAATGTATGGTACTGGTTGGCGGTAACAAGTTCCAAAACATTCTTTATGAAATGAATGTTTTTGAACTTGTTTAGTGGCGGACTTTATAGGCTGCACCAGTACCGATGAACTTGATTTATCACTGTATTATTATTTAATTTAGAACATTAATCCATGTAATCTTCATTTCCACCTCAAACGTAGTTTCTCATGTTGATTTTGGACATCTGTTGCCAGGGTTCAAGTCAGCACCCCATTATTTCAAAATTTTATTTCATTTTAGTTTTTATTTGAATTTTTAATTTTATTTATCTATTTTATTTGCATCTAATTTACGGTTGCCCAAAGACCCTTTGTTTGTGGGTTGGTAACCGACAGAAGCCATGATCTTACTTCGCCAATAAAATATATTTTGATTTTAATAACGTCTTCTCTCTTATAATTCGATTTAAAGGGCTTGACCGTTAAATCGCGTTATCAGAGGAAGGCAAGACTCGCGACAGTTCATGCACAGGTCAATGTTACGCGCATGTCTTAATTCGATTACACGGCATATCAATTTTAACAGCTAAAGCACTCCTCACAATATTTTGAATGCACGGTCTGCTAGGAAGTAACTGAATTTATCTAAGGTCAGATTGTTGAGTTTATTGTACGCATAATTAATGTAAACCCACCCATCCCTCCTCTTTTATTTTTTCGATACTGCTGTTTTATGTCTTATTTTACAGATTTCTGCTTGTTTTTAACCTCAACATAGAACTCCTGTCACGGCTTCTGGATTTACAAGTCTTCACCAGTTTATAAACACAATTAACCACAGTATGACGTCCATCTGATGAGTGATAACGGATTAACAGTCATAGTGTACCGATAAATAATGTTATGACAGTCTTTTAGCAGAGTTCATCACTAGGTCGGACTTTATAGGCTGCACCAGTACCGATGAACTTGATTTATCACTGTATTATTATTTAATTTAGAACATTAATCCATGTAATCTTCATTTCCACCTCAAACGTAGTTTCTCATGTTGATTTTGGACATCTGTTGCCAGGGTTCAAGTCAGCACCCCATTATTTCAAAATTTTATTTCATTTTAGTTTTTATTTGAATTTTTAATTTTATTTATCTATTTTATTTGCATCTAATTTACGGTTGCCCAAAGACCCTTTGTTTGTGGGTTGGTAACCGACAGAAGCCATGATCTTACTTCGCCAATAAAATATATTTTGATTTTAATAACGTCTTCTCTCTTATAACGTTACATTTGTGCGTAAAATCATTAATTGATTCATTACGACTAACAAACTTAAGTCCGTGCTTAATCCATGAGGCAAATATAAACTTATTAGAATAGTTCACTTAAATCTCTGAACAATAGTAATTAGCTAATTTTGAAAATACATAAATGTTCAGTATACGGGTCTGAAATTTAGCCGAGATTTATTCTTGTGATTGTAATTCTAATGCATCAATGTATAGAACAAAATATAAAGGATTATTAGCCCATTTGTTGCATATAACAATTACTTATTAAATAAAACCAAGCAAGTAGTTTTACAGGTAGACGATTTAATTGTCTATGTATCAAATTTCATTAACAACGCTGATTGATTAAAAAACATTGATAGTTATCATTTTTAAGTTATGTATGAAAGTGATGCTTAAATATGGACGAAACTTATTGATCCGCCAATGGAAAGTCTAATTGTAATGTATTTGTCTTTTCTGTTAGATGCCTCCGATTTCCATCGCAATAAATATTGTATGTGTGTGGACTAAACACATTTTATCTAAGCGCGCATGATTAATACAATTCCATTAAGATGTGTCATGTAAAAGAATTTGTTATATCTACACACCTAATGTCAACATGATAGAACATCTACTAAACAAGATTGATTAAATTTTTTGCTTCCTTACAAAAATGCCTCCACAGTTACTCTTTAAATTTTTTTAACAAGATTATTTTTAAACGTACATGTACGAAACAATGATTTCGAATTGACCAACCATTCAAACAAAAAACCCGTATAGTCTGTATCATACAAGCCAAATTGATTAAAGTTGTATCAAGTAATTGAATGAAATAGATAGTGATCACGACATGACAATATTAAAACACCCGTATGTAATTGTGATATTTGCGAATATTTCCTTTTTCGCAAATTCAAACGATAAACTGTTTGCGCGGAAAAATCTTCAAGTTAATGAAATTCTGAGATATTTCATAATTTTTAAACACAAGACTGAGAATAGATTGATGCTATATAAAAAACTTAAAACCAAATCAGTTACTCCAAATAGAATGAACAGAAAAACATAAATTGCTAGAATAGACAAATGTCAGTAAAAAATACCTGTATATTTAAGCTTTATATTATACATTGATTATGACTTTTGACTTTTGGCTCCTTGGCTCTAAAATGTTAAGGTTCAGGCGTTCCTGATGACATTTAATCAATAAATGCGCTTCGGATACATGAAATTGAATGCGGTATTTTCATTTTATGACTGGTTAAAACAAATTCTTAATTCTGTTTTTAAAATTCGCCGGAAAAATAACTTAGGACTATAAATGCTACTTTTCTAATGTCCATTATATGCATTCACTCCTCGTGTATTTCTAAATCGTTTCTGGTTTGTTTGTTCGTTCCTGAAATAATAATAATTTCAAGGACCGTTTCCTACAGACCAAATTCGATATCTTTAAATATCTCGATGCAATGTCTTGAAAACATAGAAAAAAAACTATCGTTCATGTTCCATGAAGTACGTTGCTCCTAGCGTAGCAGGAATGAGAATCCATTCCAGAGCACATACGATGACTTTATGTGAGTTTTGTTGCGGGGGTTAATTTTTCTCCGTCTTCAGTGGTCTCTCTGTAATGTTTTGTATATTGTGTTTATCGTTTGGTCTTTCAAAAAAAATATTATCAGTCATTCTTTCGCCTATAATTTTGTTGTCAGTTTTAAATGTAAACATTTTCTTATTGAAAATTTACTTACCGTCAACTACGGTGTGATTTGGGTCCAAACATTCAAAATCCTGACAAGAAAATACCGATTCTAGATTAACAAGGAAACCATTAATATACAATTGAGTTTCTCCTGTTTTGACCATCTTTCTGATCACTTTTATTGCGGTTTCCACACTTGCATTGAAGGAGGTAAAAAATGTCGTTGAGGGATCACGAATTGCAAATAGAATTGAAATACATGTATCTTCGTTAAGGTCTGCATACCACATAATTCCATTGTCCTTTAACTGCAATACTTCTGCAAGTTGAGACAAATATTTCTCGGCAATAGTTATATCTATGTATGGTCGGACCGAAGCTTTGAAATATAATTTAATCTTTTTCATAACACTAATGAAGCCTAATCTGTAAGTGTAGTTTTGTGCACACCTTTGTACTTCTTTTGAGAATGAGTGAAGGCCTGGAATGAATGTTGTTGCATATTCATTTCTGAAACTCCAAAACATAGTCCATATGTCATTTATACCCAGCTCACACAAGCTGATCCCTCCGAAAGGCTTAGAAAGACAGGTTTTTCGAACTTCGTCAGCTATATTTTCAATAGCAGTACAACTGTGGTGCAATTTCAATACAGGAGCCATGAAAAATGGAAAACATTTTTTAACAGCAGCTACAAAGTCTAAACCTTTTGTTGACAATTTCAATATAGGCGTGTTGGCATGACATAATCTTAGAGATAATTCCTTTATTTCTGTTACAGATGTTCCATTGCATGAGTACATTTTGTCAAAACAGTTATCAAACCACGAACAATTTTTGCCAGATGGATAGTTACAGTTGTTAGGTATAAGTGGGGTCGTAACAGTGGTAGCTGGTACACATTGGCAATCTTTGTAGACAGGACCACTAGATATATTGTATCTTTCCGTCATGCATTGGGCCCAGCAATACTTGGCATGGTCTCTGCAATGATGGTAGTTATTCCACTTTGCTTTTAAATACGCGTTGGATACACAGGTTGCTGATTGATATTCATGGTAATAATGTAAGCGAACGCAGCCATGAGATCCACTTGGTCCAAGATGTCTGCTGCAGGTTCCGTCCACTGATGTATGTAAACTAGAAAAAAGTACAAGAACAATAGTTTGCAGAATTTTCATTTTCAATTCGAGATGCTTTTGTTTTTTCCTGCCAAATATAAATCGTCGTTCTTTTATTTTAGACTGCTTCTCAAATACAAATCAACCTTGACATGTATGTATCCTAACACTGAAATAAAGATTTTACAAATGAAAAAGCAATCTTCCTTTTGAATTCTAGTTTATAGAAATAACAAACACATGTATCTAACGAAATATGTTGTTTACAAAATGTATATCCGTGTACTTTAACAGTCACTTATTTTAAACTTATTCTGAAATTTAGATATAAAACCAGTCAAGAGGTTATAAGGTGAAGGGTGTTTTATATCCGTGTACCCGAACAAAGCGAAATATGCATATTATAATTGGTAATGTTATTACAACAGATAATATCTAAAAGGACTTCTATATTTACAACATCTTGGTTCCCCTGAATGTTGTTATATTAAAATGTACAATATCTTGTACGCAATGCTTTTTGAATTTTAAAAGAGAAATAATATCATTTATGATGTAAGATACATGGACGATGGTTTTATAATATTCAAGCAAGAGTTGGTTGTAATTATTGAGTTGGTTAATATCCACAACATATTCTAATCTAATACAACCCATGCAAATTAAGCTTCAAACTTACACAATAAATCATTGGTATATCATACAGCAAGATGTGATTGCAATAAGATATTCATTGTGAAACCAACTTTAGCAGGCAAAAGGCATAAAATTCAGCGGATTTGATAACGTCGACTAAAATAAGAAATTAGGAAATAAAGGACAATCCCTGAAGGTGGTGGGCATATAATTAAACTTAAAGTAAAGTATTTATAAACTTGCCATCAATAAGCTTCAAACTTACACAATCAATCATTGGTATATCATACAGCAAGATGTGATTGCAATAAGATATTCATTGTGAAACCAACTTTAGCAGGCAAAAGGCATAAAATTCAGCGGATTTGATAACGTCGACTAAAATAAGAAATTAGGAAATAAAGGACGATCCCTGAAGGTGGTGGGCCTATAATTAAACTTAAAGTAAAGTATCTATAAACTTGCCATCAAAACACTATATAAGTGAAGGAGTGATACAAGCATTTATATAACTTTATCCAGTCAGGTACAGTAATTTGCCAGAATATATTAATACCCTCGTGAACGAAATATTTTCAATTTATTAAAATAAAATTTGAGACAAATTATATCATGTATATCAAGAAGTTCGATGTGGCGGTCGGGACTTTGTGGAATAGCCTTCCATCAAATCTGCGGAATGAACAATCACTTGAGCTATTTATGAAAGGACTAAAGCCGCATTTATTCAAATTTGCATTTGTGGATCGTTTATAGTATAGACTTTGAACCGTGATTAATTGTATTTGACTAATGATGATTTGCTGTAGTAATATTATGTACATTGTAGTTTGATTTGTTGTGTTTCTGTATATTTTGCTTAGCATTTTATTATGAACCGATGTCTTTAAGTAACATATCTTATAAATACAAAATAGTAGTAGCATTCAGCAATTAAACTAATTAAAGTTATTTATTGTCGATAAGATTTATTGACATTTTTACTTATTCATTAATAATTCTTTTAATCCATTTTAAACCAATTTGGCGAATTTTTTATAGTTGGTTTGATGTCGTATGTTTTTAAACGTATTTTTAACTATGTAGTTTCGTGTATGTATGAATTTGTGTATATCTTTAACATATAAAGCGCTTAGAGTAAGAATGTCGAGTGAAAATTTATGTTAATTCAGACAAAAACTGGTCTTTTCAGATTTTTTTACTTTTGTAGTGGTTAGAGTACATACAATCTAATTTAAAGACTTTCATCTTACAATATTGTAAAACATTTGACTATTCAATACTTTACACAAGTATTACTCATTACAAAGTATAAGACAAATTGAGAGATTTGGTCCAGCTTTGTTTTATAAAAAAATGGCCAACGTAGATACACGTATGTTGTCATAGAGGGGAAAATAATACTTTGTAAAAAGTATTCTGATTAAAATAAAAATATTCTGAAACTGACATTTTAAGACGCTTGATTTCTTGAGTGACGAAATATTTGTCACGTTTGGAGGACATTTTATTTCAACTAAAAATCGACATGCCCATAGCTACCAGGTGTGCTTTTCTTATTGTCGACTTGTTCCTATGTTTATATATTCCAGACTTACTTAATACAGGAGCTTATTTGGAGGAATGAAAATAAGCTAGCATTATACTTTAACTTCAATTTCCGCTATAAACATGATGTCCTTTTACTACATGATTCAGAGTTTTGAGACTATGTTAAACGTAATATTTCCATCGCACTTTAAGTAACGGTACAACTGATACAGTAAAGTATGCCTCACACCTGACATCTATAAGTTGACAATGATGACCAGATGGGAACAAAACAACAAAAGAGATGATTGCAGCTTTCAAATTATGAACTGTCAATTTCTATTAAGGAATATTCCAACAGCGCTTGCATATGTAGTATATATCTTTCAATTGAACCAATGTTCCAGGGCATCCGTTTCCTAACCTTATTTCTTTGATACAGATTTGATGTTAAAAAAGCTATTGAACCATGAGTTAAGAATTGTTCAGTTGCAATCGTCCTTTCGAAAATTTTATGGACCCCATCATGAGATGGTTCACCGTTATAGATGACGACAGATATGTTCAAATTGTTGTTACCACAATCCTGTCTATTCATGTCTTGTTTTAGCAATGTTCAGAACCAAACTTTTTGGAAAAAAAAATCAAATCAATTACAATCGTAAAAAAGTAAATTAGAAAAGATTATAAGTTAACACAAATGCGAACAGGAATCATAGCTATGCTTGAGGAAATACCTAAATTTAAATGATTTTCGAAATTTAAACCAATAAATTATTGTATTTCGATTTCTTTATCAGTTATAACATTACCGGATTTCATATAAAATGGAACCATACTCTTACGTATTCCATCATCATTATATGATTTATATCAATATTTTGTTGCACTTCAGTGTGTCTGTTGTTCCGTTGTTTTCCTATCATAGTTTATGTGTTTCCTTCGGTTTTAGTTTGTAATCTGGATTTGTTTTCTATCAATCGATTAAAGACTATTGAATAGCGGTATGCTACTGTTATCTTTTTTTTAAATAAGACGGAACAAAACTTCAACGTATTCAAACATCTTATATAATTTATGCATTTTTTTTAAGATCAAATGGAACCCAATATCCACATACTCCATTGTCTTTACATGATTTATGTCAATCTTTTAACGTGTTTTAGTTCAATTGGAACCCTATATCAAAGTATTCCAACACTTCCATATAATTTTTGTCAATCTTTTAAATTCAACTGGATCCCACCATTCAGGTATTCCAACTTATTATTTTTATTATTATTACAAGAAATGTTTAAAGCGCATTATATAACACTTCAATTACTCTAAGCGCTTTATATGTTAAAAGATATACACAAATTCATACATACACGAAACTACATAGTTAAAAATACGTTTAAAAGCATACGACATCAAACCAACTATAAAAAAATTGCCAAATTGGTTTAAAATGGATTAAAAGAATTATTAATGAATAAGTAAAAATGTCAATAAATCTTATCGACAATAAATAACTTTAATTAGTTTAATTGCTGAATGCTACTACTATTTTGTATTTATAAGATATGTTACTTAAAGACATCGGTTCATAATAAAATGCTAAGCAAAATATACAGAAACACAACAAATCAAACTACAATGTACATAATATTACTACAGCAAATCATCATTAGTCAAATACAATTAATCACGGTTCAAAGTCTATACTATAAACGATCCACAAATGCAAATTTGAATAAATGCGGCTTTAGTCCTTTCATAAATAGCTCAAGTGATTGTTCATTCCGCAGATTTGATGGAAGGCTATTCCACAAAGTCCCGACCGCCACATCGAACTTCTTGATATACATGATATAATTTGTCTCTTTTTATAAATTGAAAATATTTCGTTTACGAGGGGTGACAAAAGGTCATTTAGGTTATCTACCATTACTGAGTGCTCAACCGCTTATTGTATCTCTTGTATATTTTTGTTCTACAACAAATAGAAATGACGATGTTTATTTGACGTATGCTTTACCATCCCTAGCTATCGCTATCTTTTTCTCTCCGTTTAACTCTTTTACTTGAAGGGAACAAAGCTCATTTCTGCATTCGACCAGTCTTAATTCGAATATTTATATATCAAGCATTTTATTCTTCTCTATAGTTATTGACGTATTTGTTTATCGACTCTAGCTATTGCTATATTTTTCTGTCTCTTTTACGTCTGCTTCTTGCTGGGAAGGAAAGGAAACGTCTTCATTCGATCAATCTTCATCCCACTATAATCTATGATCAATACGTGAGGACTTATTTTCTTCTTTCTTCTCATTGATGTATGTGTTATCCTCCCAAACGTTCTTCTTCTCTCTTTCTTTTAACTCTGATACTTATGGCAAAGTTAAAGAAAATATCTTCATTCGACTAATCTGCATTTAGTTATCAATACTTTTGGCATTTTGTTATCACTTTGCGTTATAATATAACGTAAGAGATTGTGAGATGGTGTCAAACTTATATGCACATTGTGCGCTATCATTTAGCTAATTGAAGAGAGCAATCTCCCAAAGTTCATTTGTATATACTTTGTTTCTAAATGGATGATGTACGAAGTTGTAATTTTCTCTGAATTTGATTTTTAGAATTTGCACATGAATGCTTTGCGATACTCTTTTATGCGAAGGACATACAAGACAGGTTCTATAATCGGATTCATCAACGTGACAATGATTGAAAAATATTTAAATTGCGGTAGATTTATGTTGCCGTTACTAGTCAATATAATATTCGTCACACCATGCGGTAAAACAAGTAATGTAAGTATCGATATCAGTATACCTAGCGTGATAATTGATCGCTTGTATTGTTTCGTGTGATTTGACACTCTTTGAAGTTCAGCTGCGGCATCTTGATAGTGTACCTTGGTTAGCTGTTTTCTCAATATTAATATCACTATACCATAGACAACAACGATAATTACATATGTTATAAGTCTACATATGGTTATTGAGAGTTTATATATCCAGTAGTTATCTGTGAAAATAGATTCAACTATGCAAGATGTTGTTTCTGTTTTGCCATATAAACCAAAAATTATACCATTGTAAGCAGCAACCAATACAAAAGAGCATATATATGATAACGTCAGTCTTTTCCTCCAATTTCTTGTATCTTGTGTGGAACGGAGGGCTAGGAATCGCTCAATACAGATGAAAAATACTTGCACCAGAGAGAATGTATGTGCTATTGATATGATTAAAACGAAAACGAAACAAATACATTGAGTATATCTATTTAGGGAACTCAGAACTGTATAAACTACAGCCACAATAACGGATATACTTGTTATGATGTTACTAATACTTACATGTAGACATAATATGAGGCACTTAAATTTCTGCTTCCGTGTTTCTTTTGATTTTATGAGGATGACAAGAGCAAGTATATTTAAACCTAATGACACTGTGGAAACTGAGACATACAAAACTGTAGCAGTTGGTGTTAGTGTTTTTTCTTCAGTTGCGTTCAGTTGACTAATATTCATGGCAAGAAATCTACAAAACAAAAATACAATACGTATAAGACGACTTGCAAAATATCATTGACACCAATCTATAATAAAATAAAGTGTATCTAAGAAATTATAGGCAATTGTACGGCATCAAACATATAAACGAACCCATACCGTATAGTCGGCAATAACCGACATGAAAAATGTCAAACCATTCATTTGATGAAAATAACAGCATATTTATAAATCCAAATTACGAAATATAAATATATTAGACTTGCACCAACTACAGCCACTAAACTACAGCCACTAAACTACAGGTTCCTGACGGAATGTGGCTGGTTTAAATATGTTAATTAGTGGTCAACCTTCCCTTAACCTAAGACAATTGTTACAGCACAACAAAAGAACAAACGGAACAAAGCAATTACAATGGAAATTCATTGTACTCAATTGCCTAGAAAGAATTGGTGCGTATTAGATTGAATGAATAAATGAATGTATGAATGAATGAATGAACGAACGAACGAATGAATGAATGAATGAATGAATGAATGAATGAATGAATGAATATAAAAAAATGAATGAATGAAAAAAATGAATGAATGAATAAATGAGTAAAAAAAATGAATAAATGAAAAAAATGAACGAATGAATGAATCAATCAATCAATCAATCAATCAATTAATGAATTAATGATAGAAGGAAGGAAGGAAAGAAGGAAGGAAGGAATATATGATATGCTACCACATATATAAAAATGAAAAAAATTAATATTGAGCATTCTTTCCAATTTTTAATTTTTAAATATAATAATATTGTTCATCTTCATATAAATGACAGAATGCTGACAAGCAAATCCTGTTGTCATATACGTTGCTAGTGGGGCGGCTAAGTACCGAAATTTGACAAAATCATGCAAACTGTGATACAAGCAAGGGGTTTGGCATAGACTTTCATTAGGAAGTACTTTATCATATTAGAGGGGTAGCCAACATGTTTTCGATTTTTTTCACGGCGGTCATCTTGAATTCAAAATTGACATCATTTTGCTCAATCTTAGAGACTGAAAAACTGTCCTAACCATTTTCAACGCTATATTTGTTATGCAAACTATTTGAAAAACAATAAAATGATATAAAAATATGTCAAACAGACAACAATTGTAAAAAACAAATCACCACTTTCGGTTTGGGTCGAAAAATTCGTGTGAAATAATAGTGGTATAGATATACGATAAAATGTCCATTTGATACATCGGTAATTATGTAAGACATGCTGGAGGATTGATCAGTGTAATAATCTACGATATTTTCCGATGTATTACGTTTTAACAGCTACATGAACACAATGCTGTACAGTTCATTCAGCTTTGTAACACTTACATCTACCAGAACAAGTTTTTTTTGCAGCCACATTTGTGTAACTCCTGGCAAGATGCAGCAATTGCTGCTAATTGTGTCTAATGAGGAATCCACGTTCCATCTGCGTTCTCCTTAACCCATCCCCAATCACCAGGACTAGGTAGATGTTGATTATGTATGACTGCCTGTGCCCATACATGGCCACCTTGGTATGTAGCTCGTTTGGTATGCTCAAGCAGTGCAGCTCTAGTTGGTGGAATGGTGTCATTCTGTCTTTGTTTGCGTGCAACAAGTTCAAGTCTGGATTCGTTGATGTCAAATATTGTTCTAGTTCTGTCGTACATAACCACAACACATGCCTCTATCAACTCCATATCAACGTCACTGACCAATACAGGTTTCTTCCTTCATCGTTCAAAAACCTCGGTTACATCATCAAACATTTCCCAAGTCTGTCATGCCGATTTCTTCCCTTTCCATGAAAAGCGGAGACCGTGTCACATGCAGTAAAAGCATGAAAAAATTGCAAAGCTTCTGATTTAGGACCAAGAGCATGAATAATTTCGTGAATCGGAAGCCATCTCAGGTCTTTTCTTTTTCCAAAGGCAACCCAAAGTTTTTCTACTTGGAATGTTTTGAAAAGAGACACCGCCAAAACCACTACATCAGTGTCTGAGCTGATGATCAGTGAAGACTTACACTCTTTTTCAGCTGCACTTTTGATATGAACAAATATCCTTGTGTCTGCTTCCTCGTGATTACACGGACTGAGATCATCATGGTCATCATCAGAATTTGTCAAAACAATTTCGCCTTTTGTCACAAAAATAATTTTGTCAGGTTGAATCGAGCAAATTTTGTCGGCAAGGAAATAAAACAATTCCGTTTTGTTTTCGTCCACTCGACGGAAGCTTGACCAAGCTTTTGGAGTCTTACTGGCGCCGACAACTTTCCTTCTCAATCCAGCAACCCTCGCTTTACGTGTTTGTGCTTTTATATTGTTTTCTATGTAAATATCATAGATAACATCTACTCTGGTAGGTTTTGAAGTAAGGTGGATAATGTACGGCAAAATCACATCTTTTGCGTATTCATCAAAAGTGTATGTTCTACGCAGTGGTCTTGAATTGACCATAGCCGCACCATCAACAACTACCATGTCTGTCTGAGGTTCTTCACTTGGTAAATCTCCGTTACCTTCTAGGATTTTATTAGCTGTGATTTGACGCCAATATTGATTTTTCCACTTTGAGAAAATGGAGGAAATTTCTGATTTTACTGGCTGAAAAGCTCTTCCAAGTCGCATTGTCTGCTTTGACAGGATATGAAAAGCCTTGAAAACAAACTGCAATCTTCTCGGGCGAGGTCAACCTTGCTTTTTGTTTCACCTGAACTTTTCTTTGGTTGTCGACTGAACAACAGAAACTTATTTTTCTTAATATCTTCACTTGTTAACCTCACCGTATTTAACCACTCGTACTCATTTTGCAAACTCATGAATAGATAATCGTGGTTAAGTATATTAGTAATATCGTGAGGCAGAATGAGAGGTTCTGGTTTTGTTTTAAGATATGCCGGATTCATATTCATATAAGCAGTAGGGAGTTCAGGTACCTTTTTAGAATTTGGTTTATGTGTAGGTAATATTAACTCATACCTTCTAACGCCGATATTATCTTTCATTGGATGTTGAAAAATAGAGATTCCGGTCCCATGAAAAGATGTTTTCGATGTTGTTGAGCTTGGGTTGTGATCTATGTTGTCGACTGCAGCTGTGGTAAACACTTTGCCCTTTAAACAAGGCGAGCATACCACACCTTCATTTAAATAACGTTCAACAACAGCTTCACTTAGTTGAGTTGATATTTCCAGTACCCGATCGTAAAAGATACATAACCCATGTTGAAATAATGTTTCTATTAGCTGTCTTTTCCTGGTTTTGCAAAGAGTGTTGTCTTCGTTATAGCTAATTGGCAGCGAATTCTTTTCGCCATTTCAAAAAACTAAGTAGCTATTACATAAACAAAAGTAATCAACAATGAACTTATAGAACAATAACGCAAATCTTATCTGAGCAATACATAAATGCAACAGCAAAAAAGAACCGAGTGAAACTAATCAACTATTAGACAAGTGCACGAAGAGTGTGTGTCTGTAACATGACTAAATTTACGCAACATAGAGAAACGTCACATGTAAAATTCTAGAAATTGTATAAAATCCAAGATTACTTTTTTTAACAATAACAATTATGTTATTTGATGTATTAACAACATTATTAATAAAGAATTGTGTTAGTGATAGTGATAGAATTCCTTCAAATCAATATCCTATCAGAATTGCAAATAAAACTTCGTAACTAAAAATATAAACGGTAGATAGACAAGTACCGAGCCACGTCTTATAACAATGAGAACACACACTCTCATAAAGGTTAACTAGAATAAAATTGCGCCCTCTATTGGCATATAACCTATCGAACCTAATGTATCAATCGAAGATTAGTCGAAGATTTGTGGAATATTACGACTGACATTATTCGGGTTATAAAACAGTCTTATTCGGAATATTAAAAAAACCAGGAGTGAGTTATCGACCGATATTTGACCGAAAGTGATACTTTATCTTATATAACAATGATTTACTCTATTTTGTAACATTTTGGATACAATACAAGCAAAACGGGTCATAAATATGATGCCTTTTTCCTGTGAAGACGTCATTTTGAAAATCCAAGATGGCCGCCATGATTGGATGATTTTTTTTTTCGTGACTACCCCCCTAATATGATTACATACACCTAAAGGCATGTTCTTACAAAGTTTCATGCTTGTATCACCATTTGCATGATTTGTGTGGTAAGCTGCTTAACTACTAAATGTTTTCGAAAATTTATTGACTTGAACTGAATTTTACTGTGCGTATTGATATTCGTTTACTTTTCTACATTGGCTAGAGGTATAGGAAGGTTGAGATCACAAACAAATATGTTTAACCCCGCCGCATTTTTGCGCCTGTCCCAAGTCCGGAACCTCTGGCCTTTGTTGATCTTGTATAATTTTCAATTCTAGTTTCTTGTGTATAATTCGGAGTTTAGTATGCCGTCCATTGTCACTGAACTTGTATATACATTGTTTTAGGGGCCAGCTTAACATGTTGAAGGACGCCTCCGCTAGCGGAAGTTTATCGCTGCATTGAAGACCTATTGGTGACCTTCTGGTGTTGTCTGTTCTATGGTCGGGTTGTTGTCTCTTTGACACATTCCCCATTTGCATTTTCAAATTTAATTAAACATATATATATATATATCATTTTTGAAGATCATGGGGAACATTTTAGAGCAATTTTATGTCTTAATCGACACATCGATTGGTGATTGACATTATACTGACAGATAGAGATTAAGATAGAACACAAGACAACTGAAAATTCATGGTTCTTAATATAATTAAATAACAAGACATGAAATAGTTTACAAAAAGCTAATTTTCATAACTTACGTTTTATAAGCAGATCAGAACTCCAATAATCTAACAAATGTTAACTTGATTCGCCCTCATCAACGAGCAGATTATGTCTCCAATAAGCGGACTAATGCTGACTATAATTGTCCTCACCAACGAGCAGATTGTGTCTCCAATAAGCTGACCAAAGCTGACTTGAATCGTCCTCACCAACGAGCAGATTATGTTTTCAATAAGCTGACCAATACTGACTTCAATCGTCCTCACCAATGAGCAGATTATGTCTCCAATAAGCTAACCAATGATAATTTGAATCGCTCTCACCAACGAGCAGATTATGTCTACAATAAGCTGACCAATGCTGACTTGAATCGCCCTCACCAACGAGCAGATTATGTCTTCAATAAGCTGACCAATGCTGATTTGAATCGTCCTCACCAACGAGCAGATTATGTCTCCAATAAGCTAACCAATTGTAACTTGAATCTCCCTCACCAATGAGCAGATTATGTCTCCAATAAGCTAGCCAATGCTTACTTGAATCACCCTCACCAACGAGCAAATTATATCTCATAAAAAGCTGACCAATGTTAAAGAGAATGCCCCTTAAGAACGAACAGATTTTATCTCCAAAAAGAAGCTAACCAATGCTAAATAGAATCGCCCTCAACAACAAAATATTATATATCTGGTGAATACGGTTTCAAATGAACTTTTATATACTTCTAATATAGCATGGCCACACCTTGTTTCCTCTCATTTTTCTGGTGATATAACAAGAAAGTTAATTTGCTGATACAGTTAATCACTGGTGTCAAACTGATCATCTTAATTGCACTTACGGTGATTTCAACATGGCGGAGCCTAAAACGAGCAGATTATGTCTCCAATAAGCGGACTAATGCTGACTATAATCGTCCTCACCAACGAGCAGATTGTGTCTCCAATAAGCTGACCAAAGCTGACTTGAATCGACCTCACCAACGAGCAGATTATGTTTTCAATAAGCTGACCAATACTGACTTCAATCGTCCTCACCAATACTGACTTCAATCGTCCTCACCAATGAGCAGATTATGTCTCCAATAAGCTAACCAATGATAACTTGAATCGCTCTCACCAACGAGCAGATTATGTCTACAATAAGCTGACCAATGCTGACTTGAATCGCCCTCACCAATGAGCAGATTATGTCTACAATAAGCTGACCAATGCTGACTTGAATCGCCCTCACCAACGAGCAGATTATGTCTTCAATAAGCTGACCAATGCTGATATGAATCGTCCTCACCAACGAGCAGATTATGTCTCCAATAAGCTAACCAATTGTAACACTTGAATCTCCCTCACCAATGAGCAGATTATGTCTCCAATAAGCTAGCCAATGCTTACCTGAATCACCCTCACCAACGAGCAAATTATATCTCATAAAAAGCTGACCAATGTTAAAGAGAATCGCCCTTAAGAACGAACAGATTATATCTCCAAAAAGAAGCTAACCAATGCTAAATAGAATCGCCCTCAACAACAAAATATTATATATCTGGTGAATACGGTTTCAAATGAACTTTTATATACTTCTAATATAGCATGGCCATACCTTGTTTCCTCACATTTTTCTGGTGATATAACAAGAAAGTTAATTTGCTGATACAGTTAGTCACTGGTGTCAAACTGATCATCTTAATTGCACTTACGGTGATCTCAACATGGCGGAGCCTAAAACAGGTAACATTGTCTTTTTATAATTTATCCGTGTACATGCAAAGTATTGATAGAAACTATAATGTTTCAATTGCGTTCGTTTTCAAGTAAAAAAAAATATGCATTAGGCCACGGTACCTTATTTTCCTGTGAATTTCAATCTTTCTTGTCCATGATTCACTTGAATGAATTGCCATATGACTATGCATTTTATACTGTGTAAATAGATATATATAAGTACCTATCATTAATGTTAACTTTTGATATATGTCGATTCGTTAGCAGTCATGGAACCTGAAGAAAGTTGGGAAACAATTGTGATAACTTAAAAAGAAAGACATATTGTTGAATGATTATATTTCAGCAGATAAACATAAGCATAAATAAATTATCTGGTATTAGAAGGCTTATACTTATTAATACATATTTATCTTAATTTTGACGATTTAAAAATATCTTCATCAGGTATTCCGAAACGTGTATGGGGTACAAAAAAAATCGTCGTTAAATTTATAAAATCCTCATGCTCCTTCTGCCCCACCCTTTTTTCAGTTTTACCAAAGTCAGATGTTGTTCTTTATTCTCCTCGATTCCAGGTCGAAATGGTGTGACCTAAAGTAAAATGAAGACTTGGCACATAAAAAAGTCAAGTTAGTCTCTTCATTTAAGGGTGTACTTACGTGAAATTTAAAAAAATCAAGAATTAAAATTGATACTTAAAGTCGGAAAAGCATTTGTTAAGGAATACAATAAGCTAAATATACTGATAGGTCATGGAGCTTCTGTTCGATATATTTCATTTTTAAAATATGGCGGAAAAAGGCTGACGCGGACTTTTACCTTATATTTGCATTGCTATTATTTGGGTTTCAAATAAAAAAAAAAAATCTGCCTAATTTTGTCAAATGGCCTTTTATGAGCTATTAAGTCTGATATACAAAGATAAATGGTTGTTAGGGGGAAACTATTTTACATTCAATCGTATGGCAAAAAAACAAGGATTTCAAACATCTAACACAAAATCCTAAACCTCACCTTAGTACATCCTTAATAGAACAAAAATCTATCAATAAATTATCAAGGGAATATAAGATGAGTATACTCTTGTAAAAAAATATTCAGTGAGTGCAATGTCGATAGCTAAACAAATTTGCAGATCATAGATGTTACATAGCAATAATAATGTGGTTCTTTGTAGAAGAAAATTATTGCTGCAATGTGGAAGAAATATATACCTTTAGCTGACAGTTCCCAAATATTTAATCAAAAGAACGTGGCAGAGAATTGATTGAGACTCGTTTGTCAGTGTACACAATATTTTGAAGTGACGCTAAGATCAAAATATACCATGCAATAAAAGACGATTGAATGATACCAGAGGGACAGTCAAACTCATAGATTGAAAATAAACTTACAACGTCATGTAAAATTACCAGAATAACCTGAGAACAGCATTAGTAAGTTGATAATGATTACTTGATAATACAGTATCAATTTTCATACACAAGAGGTGCATATCAATGTCATTTGAACATGTTGAAAACCGAAACTATGGAGAGCAAAAATGTTTTGAAATGACAAACACATGGTAATACCGGAATCATTCAAGGACATATATTAGGTCCAACGCGATACTTCTTATTTTTTCATATTTTATAACAGTAGATATTGCAATGTAGAAAAGAAAGGATAATCGAGTAATAGACAAGAATTAATTTATACATATAGGTGGATTTAGGAAGTTAATTTTCACGTGTCGAATATAGCATAAAAACATATTCTTTAAAACATAATTGGACTCTGATTTCTTCTTTTAAAGGATGTCATTTATTTCCTTCTGTGTCTAGATTTACTATATTACCTTGCTCTATACATATTCTTTAACAGCTTGTATTTTCCATGCAAAATGTCCTTATCGCTCCTCAAAGACATTTTTCGTAATCTGAAAGTTGTATCAGTTCCTTTTAGTGTGCGTCAATACTGCGTCTGCAATAGACAAGAGAGGAAACATAAAGCACGTGTGACCTACAAAACAATGAAATTAATAAGAGTTTTAAAGTCATATGAAACGAGTAAATGGTAAAATGTATTCAAATCTTTAACCAATACATAGATATATTAGAAACTTAGTCTTCTGTGCACGATTTTATCGTTTTTACGCATCTATATCGTACGTGAAAAGTAGTCAATTGTTTGTGTCTGTATGTCTGTTATGATGTGAAAATATAGCAGCTTATTAATAATCGTGTTTTAAAGCCGTAGTTTACCGATTTTCTCATTATAGTAAACAAAAAAGATCAAGGAAGCATGTATATTGAGCACGTGTATATCTTGTACAATAAGATAAAGTTTACTTCAATGACAGATCCACGAGTATTGTGATCACTGGAATTTTACGAGAGAGGTTACGCTGAGTTCATTGCATACGGAAAAAGTATATCGGCGAATTGTCTAATGGAAGTAAACGATTAAAATAAAAGTAACCTTTTTCTAAATTCCGACAAATTTTGAATTTTGTTGTTATTGTTACACCACTGTTTTTAATCACATATTCCGTTTGCAGAGGGTTTTGACAAAATCAGTAACGTGCATGTCCTTGTTGACCTCTTTTAATTTTCATATGAAACGAAATTCGTACAGACACTCGTCAAAATAAGAAGACCCAAATGTCAGATTATCTATTTTCAGAGGTATTGATGATGCTCTTTCCATTAACAATCCGATTTTTTTCTGATTGGGTTCTATTATTATATCCCCCAGAACTAGAAATTAAAGAAACAACAGACACGGCTTCCTCCGTCTCATTTTTAGATTTATATCTCGAACTTGACATGCACAGTCATCACAGTACCATAATCTATTGCAAAGGAGACGATTTTAATTTTGAAAATATAAATTTCCCCCACCTTAGTAGCAATATACCAACTTCACCTGCATATTGAATATACATTCCCTAATTTATTCGATTTTCAAGAGCTTGCAGCTCCTACTCTGACTCTGTTTAACGTCACCAGTGTCTGAGCAGAAAGTTGATTATGTCTTTTTTCTTCGTAAGGTATCAAGAACTTGTTGATAAATATTCCGTATCAACTTCACAAATGATACAGATGGTCGTGATGTATAGATTATGCGTAATGACGTTGTTTATGATCTTAACTACGTGTTATATTGTTTTCATTTGTCTTTGTTCAATTATTAATATTACGTTTACTGTTTGGTCTGTTTTATGTGATATTCATTAGACGTGGTTCGGTACGTATACACTCCGTCAATGCGTTTGTTTTATCTTTCATTTTTGATGGTGTGTTGTATATGCGCATTTTTGTGTTTCTTTGGTTCTGATTACGTGACTCTGTACTTTTCAAGATCTAGTCACTATGTATTGTTCTGTTAAATGTCATTATGTTATAGTTCTGTTAATAATTGGATAAAACTTGGAACGAATAACAAAAAACTTATTTTACTTGCGTAGTGGTATCAACCATATATAGATTTTTAATATTCCAAAGAATTTCTTAATAATCTTAAATCTCGGTCTATTTTGGAAATTAATTCTAACATAACTTTTGATCTTTAAGCCTTGCACATATAAAATTGTATATGAAATGCAAGTAACTGTTCATTCAACTGTGATACAAGTGAGAGGCTAAGCGCTAGAAAACCAGGTTCAATCCACCTTTTTCTACATTTAAAAATGCCTTTGCCAAGTCAGGAATATGACAGTTGTTTTTCATTCGTGTTATGTGTTTTATCATTTGAGTAGTGACTTTCCGTTTTTTTTTTTTTATTATTTGTAACTATGATCACAGACATATTTTATACAATTACGATTATCTTCCAAGTTATTTGACCACAAGTTACGACTTTTTTATGATCTTCTGTAAATGTTCAATGGCTATTATACGGTTATAAGGTCACATATAATATAAAGAACACATATACTTCAATACCTTGCATATCAACCTAGCGGTTGAGTAATTTTTTCAAACAACTCGTGTACACAGAGAACTTACAGAAAGACGATTTTACCTGTTTATGGTTCTACCATATTGGAATCACAGTAACTGCAATTACGATGATCAGTTTAACGCCAGTGGTTAATATGCTTTTGACAGTTTGCCTTTATGAAATAGAAAATATCACTGATCATTATTGTCAAAGAACAAATAATTGGATCTGTCATTGATCGAAATTAATAAACGTTTATTGTTAACAAACAGTGAAATGTTTGAAATACTAAACGTTTTTTTTTTACTTATGGCCTACATACATGACATATCAAAAAATTTATTTTGTGAGGTTTATTTTGTATTTCGATTACTTGACTGATTCGAGCGTCAGTGATTAATCTTGAGTAGAACAGTACGAGTCAAGCAAACAGAATTAAAAACCTTTCATTTTTTTCTTTAAATATTTTTCGCCTCATCTACCTTTTTATGAACACTTTTATATTTCTTTTGATCATTCATCAGGTAACTTAAAATGAACTAAAAAAATATGAAAAACAACAAAAGTTAACAACAAAATTAACAGACTTCTGGTTTTGGACAGGAACAAAATACTCATCGGTGACGTAATTGATAGAAATCATACCATCAATATGTATCAAAATCGTGCGATTTACATAATGATAATGGTAACAATGATAGTGTCTACTGTTGAAATGTACACGGACAACATTGTGGAAACTGTTTGCTATTCAGATTACAAGTAGTGTTATTATCTTTTCAATTTTGATCTCTGTCTAAACATGAGTTTGTAAGTGTGCTTCATTAATCGCATCACTTCTGTAATAACTTTTATTGACAATGGCTTATATTGATTTACATCGTTTGATGTTGACATTTGCACTATATCTTTAAGAGTTTAAACCATGAAATTTATTTATAATTGAAAATATTTTTTGAATAATTAACTTATAGGGAGTATTACTACGACTGATTTATAAATCTGTTTAACATTGTAGAATAATTCATCTGATATGACACATTCTTACTTGCGTCATTAAATGTTGTGTAATTCGCCATATCTACTTAAATATATTCACCTGTCAAAACTAAGTTATAATTAAAAATGGCAGTTTTAGTGTATTTTTATAACAATTAATCAGGCAAAAAATTGCTTTCTACATTTTTCAACTTGTTTTCAATCACGCTGTTAAAACACTGAATGTAGAAATTCAACATTAAAGTGAGAGTGTCATAATAGTGGGAGTTTATTTAGCTTTAAATCCAGGTCTTATCCATTATTTTTTACATTATAAAATATCTGTTTCAAGTCAGGAATATGACAATTATTATTCATTCGTTTGATGTGTTTGAGTTTTTGATTTTGCCATTTGATTAGTGACTCTCCTATTTGAATTTTCCTTGAGTATTTATTTTTGTGATGAAACTTTAAGACTGAGAAATGTTTTTATTCCGATTATATTCATTTATATCAAGCTGTTATCAGTCGGTGCATATTTAGTTTTATTAACCATCTAAGTACATTATTGCCAAAAATGACTGTTTATTAAAAATAACATATTTTCTGTAATGACCCTGTTTTTTCTTTAATGGCCCTGTTGTTTTCTGTATTGGCCTTGTTTTTATCTGTAATGGCCCTGTATTAATGCCCAATTTGTCTGTATTAAGCCCAGTTAGGGGTTTTCAAAAGTTAATAAAAATAAGTTGTAAAGAGTTACCTTTTTTTATTTTATTTAATTTAGTAACCAGCAACCAACATTAAAGAACCATATCAATAGATCATTGTTAATCCTGTTTTTCAAAACATGACTGAATATCTTGGATATTAGGTATATTTAAAGCATTATCATGGTGAAGTACAAATTATTTTTTTCAAACTAAAAATTCATTAAAAGAGTAAGAGAGTTGGCAGCAACACATACACTGTTGTTCAGTTGATTAATAACGTATTAAGAAATGTGTGTTTTTTTATAATGGCCCTGTTATACATTCATTAATACTAATTAAAGTAATGACTTTCGATTTAATTATAAAACGTTCAATTTCCTGCTTTTTCATTTTTCTGTCACGTTGAATAAGTTGTTGTAAGGATTGCAAACACAGAACTCAAATTTTGAAATAAAGAATTATGTAATTAAAAGTTACAAAAAAAAACATTTGTCGTTTTCAAATGAAACACATGGTAAATATGTGGAGTTTTTCAAGTGATCTTCCGTCATTCAAAAATTCGCAAAAGAAAAATTAAATTGTTTTGAAACAAACCAAGTCATACACAAAGTTCCGGGAAATAGCAAAACCTGTAAAATTAATTTGGCAATGTGTGCCGTTTTTTTGGCCAAAACAAATAAACAGACATGTATCAAGCGCTCCAAAATAATGAAGATGTTTTATAGAAAACAAATATCAGAAATCTAATGGTTGTATAGAAATGTCAACAATTATACAAACATTTGCAAGGTTGCTTATTTTTTCTCTACCATAGTTGAATTTGGCTAAGTATCTTTTTAGGATTTTGAACTTCAAGCTCGTTTTCCTTAGTTTCGTGGCTGTTTCCAGTAAAAAAAAATGATTATGTTGGTTTTACATAATATCAGTCTGTAAATATTAACCCACCGTCCATTACACAACGCGCTTGACATTGAGCGCAAATTTAATTATTCAAGTCTTTCTGTCTATGACTACAGGTAGGGTTCCAATAAGGGTTATACCCTACCATCCATTAAAAAAATATCTTTTATATCAAAATTTGAAAAACAACATGCTTAAATTAAAAAAAAAAATCTTAACGTAACACTTTGTGTCAGAATTTCCAAAATTTGTCCGATTTGAACTAAGAGCGGAGATTAACGTTCAAATCCGTATATAGGGGTTTATAATACTCTTCACTTTACTGTAAACCCCTCGTTTGCGCCTCAGGGTGTTCTGTGACTCAATAAAAAAGGGTCAATTACCATACATGGTAAGTTACCATATGGGGTTAGTAAGGAGTTGCTTTCTTTTCAAAATAAAAAAAAGATTATATAACCTTTTATAAGAACAACATGGTGTTGAAGAAAAATCTGAAAGGATTCAACAGACGAAGAAATTGAGGATGAAAGGTTGAAATAAGTTCAAAATCAAATAATTAAAGCTAACAAGTTGATATTGTTACAATCTAATTAAAAACCGATCTCTCATCGCTCCCGTTTTCTGATATTTCGCGTGGGAGATCTGAAGAAAACCCGCTTTGAGTTCACATGTGAGTGACCTCGTAGGTGTGTCTTTTTCGACGATCTTGAAAAATAACCGTGAGGTAAAGGAATGTAACTCATTTTATTTACGATAAAATCAGTCCGAAGAATTCATAAACTTTTTTGATTGGCTTATTGATTGGTCGTCAACTCATTTGCATATCATTATAAATTCATAACTTCTAGTCCACTCACATGTGACCTCAATGCGGACACATCAGAAAACTGGAGCGATGAGAGATCGGTTTTTAAACCAAAGGCCATTTACATCAACAGTTATAAATATAACAGGGTGGTTTTAAGGCTCGTATAACAACACTCTGTTTAGGGTTCTTCATACTTTATTAATATTCAGGAAATATAATAAATACAGCCCTGAAATAATAATAACAAATATATAATAAAGTTATTAACTATCACAGTTACATATGAAGTAATCACATATTGCATTTATAAAGGCTGACGTCATTTAATAAATACCAAGTTAAAATATCATGGCCATAACGAACGTAAACGTAATAATAAGTATATGATCTATATTTGAATATAACTATCAAACATTCTATTAACATATATCAAGGTACCATAGTATATCAATAATACGTATATCAATAGAGATCAAGATAAGCCTTACCGATTTATGGAATCAGGCTATAACATCAACATCACTACATTAGCATTATAACCAATGCTCTACTTCTAACATCAAATATATGTCTGTATGATCAATAGGGTCCTACAAGCAATGTACAACACAATAAGTATTCAAATACACATTTCAGTTCCATATAATCAAAGCATTACAATGTTTTTAATAATCAATCACAATAGTAATATAAACTTGATTATCATATATTAAAATTACAGGCTATGACGTAGTATCAGTATAAAGCAATGTGACGTATAAGACTCATGACATAAGGGTCAAAGGTCATTCTCAGAATCATTCAAAAATCTATCTCCCTACTTGCAAACTACGCTTTCATATAACTCATACTCGGAATCATCTCTTTTATACACATTTACATAATATAGGGATATAGGGTTATACCTACCAAAAAGGGCTTAAAGCGTTCCATACAATTCATTCATCTCTCATTCTACTCAAAGTAAATAAAGTGCATTCTTACCTTATAAAGTGAATATACTAAATTCCATATGTCCAAAATACTGCAAATGACTATCAATGAAATATCATTCCATTCCAAACAATATAGAAATGGCACAAACTAAAGTAAATATAAATTCTCCATTTTCTCAAACAATACCCATTTCAAATCTGGGGGTATGTCCCAATTAACCAATGAGAACACAGATAATTCTGACCACAGAGAAATTCACCTGAGCTTTCTAACTAATGATATATAAATTGTATAGGTAGAAACAGTTACCACTGTGCGGTCAAGCATAGCTGATTAATACTAAATACTCTAATGATTAAATAATACATAGATAAACTGATCAATAAGTAATAATGATAAACTATACAGAGAAGTGATTAAAATAATAAAATCAATGAAAATCGTCTCTACCACATTCTCCCCCTTCTGAGAAAATGTCTTCCATGACATCAAATGATTAAAAACATCCATATCAACTGTCTTCCCCCGGTCTGAAGGAAAAGACGTCCTCGTCTAAATCAAAATCACCTCAATATTTTCAATCATCTGACTTCGTAATTAACTGTAGCATGGCCTTCGAAACATCATCACCGTATTTGGAGAAAATTCCTGAAGACGCAGCTGACTTGAGGTATTCTGCTCGTATCATCCAATTTGTTTTCTGGGCACTCTTTGCCACAAAATCCTTGTACTTAGTAGTTGCTGTCGATATTTTCGTTCTGGTGGATCGTCTCACTACATTGTCGCTTGTTTCCTCTTCCTCATCTTCTTCATCTTCTTCTGCTTCTTCTGATTCCTCTACTGGAGCATCTTGGACAAAACTATTTGCTTCATCATTTTCTTCATTTAGATCTTGAGTCTGTAATTCATCATCAGCATCTTGAGCGTCCTCTACTGAATCAGAATCTGGTTCGCTGGTGCGGACTTGATCGTCATCAACGTTACCAGGAACGTCAATTTCATCAGGAACAGTATCAATTTCATCGTCTGATGGTACGATGACATCTGTCTCCTTTTCATTTTCTGGTTCATTCCACATTACCACAAATGATTCATCCTCACTGTCCGTGACAGTTTCAACGTCTGATATGACCTTGGTTGGAAGTTCTTTTTGTGGTTGATTACGTCTAAGTCTGGGCTTTGGAACAGGTTTTCTTGGTTCTGGTACTGGCCTAACCTCCTCTTCCAAAACATCTATGCTTCCAATAGGTAACAAGTTATTTCTATGAAGTGTTCTTTTTCTTCCGCTTCCATTTTCCTTCCTGACTACAAAAACTGGTATTTCAATGTTCGGTTGTTCTAAAACTATATACGGATCCTCTTCCCATTTATCCTCAAGTTTATGGGTTCCCTCGAATGCTAATATCTTGACTAATACTCTATCACCTTTATGGAGTATAGCACCTTTCACTCTCTCGTCATATCCTTTCTTCTGTCTCATGTGTGATTTTTCAGCAGATGTTGATGCTAGTTGGTATGACTTCTTCAGCTTTTCTTTTAGATCGTGTATATACTTTGTTGCACTTTTTACTTCTTTATCATCTGTAAGTCCAAACATAAGATCTACTGGCAATTTTGGTTTTCGTCCAAACATCAATTCAAATGGTGGATATCCTGTGCTGTCGTGTTTTGTGCAGTTGTATGCATGTGTTATAGGAGCTAAGTATGATTTCCAATCTCTCTTTTGATCTTTCTGGAGTGTTCCTAGCATGTTAATAAGCGTTCTGTTAAATCTTTCACACTGGCCATTGCCTTGTGGGTGGTACGGTGTTGTCCTTGATTTTCTAATCCCAGTGATTTCACAGAGCTCCTTAATCAGACGGCTTTCAAAATTAGCACCTTGGTCGGAATGTATTCGATGAGGCAGACCGTAGTGTACAACAAAGTTTCGAAAAAATGCATCTGCGGTGGTTCTTGCAGTGGTATTCTTAGTAGGGATCGCCTGTGCATATCTTGTGAAATGATCTGTTATCACAAGAACATATTGATATCCTCCTTTTGAAATCTCTAATTTCAAGAAATCCATGCACACAATTTCCATAGGCTGACTAGTTGTTATGCTTTTAAGTGGTGCTCTTTCATTTGTTGGTGTCTTTCTCCATATGCATCTTGGGCATTTTTGTATCCATTGTTCTATGTCTTTCGTCATGCCATACCAAAAGAATCTTTCTTTTATAAGTGATGTAGTTCTGTCTCGTCCCTGATGACCCATGTTGTTATGCAATGTCTTCAGTACGGCTTGTATTTGTGAAGTTGGTAATACTAGCTGATCTTTTTCTTCGTTTTCAATCATGATCCTTCTGTATAGTAGTCCTTTCTTTATTCTAAGCTTTTCAAAGTTGGTATATAATAAGTTGTTGTATGGAGATGGTTCTATATCATGTTTCCGTGGTTTGATACCTTTACTGACATGTGTCAACCAATATCTTATTATCGGATCTTCCTTCTGAGCTTCTCTTATGTCGATTTGTTGTCCATGTAAAACTTCCGGTATATCATCCAATACTTCTGATGAATGTGTTAAAGACTCCACATAGTTGCATTGAAGTGTTGACTTACACACGGCTTTTACTGAATCTAACGTGATTGTTTCTTGTTGGTTGGTTATTCCAGGCAATCGAGACATTCCATCGGCGTCTGCATTATTCTTACCAGGACGGTATATGATGTCGAAGTTGAACGAAGATAGTGCAGCTAACCATCGATGACCTGTAGCGTCGAGTTTTGCTGTTGATAGTACATATGTGAGCGGGTTATTATCCGTCAATACTGTAAATCTTTGTTGAAGTAAATAGTCCTTGAACTTCTCTGTTACGGCCCACTTCAACGCTAAAAACTCCTGTTTATGTACGGGGTAATTCTTTTCAGCTCTTGTAAGACCTCTGCTTGCATATGCTATTACTTTCTTCAATCCATGATGTTCTTGGTTCAAAACTGCTCCTAGTCCATTTTGACAGGCATCGGTATGTAATTCAAACGGTTTGTTGAAGTCTGGAAAGGTAAGTATTGGTGGTGATGATAAATGCTGTTTTAGTTGATGGAATGCTGTATCTTGTTCTCTATTCCATATCCAAGGTTTACGTTGTTGTTTCTGATCTTTCTTTCCTCTTACTTTTCTTCCTGTTGATGGCATAAGATCAGTGAGTGGACGTGCGATCTTTGAGAAATCTCTTATGAACTTTCTATAATAACCTACGAATCCAAGAAATTGGCGGACTTCTTCTGCTGTTGTTGGTTTTGGCCAATTGACTACTTTTTCTATCTTTTCTGGATCCGGTTCTACTCCATCTGATGATACAATGTGTCCAATATATTTCACCTTGCGTTGAAAGAAATTGCACTTCTTTGGAGAAAGTTTTAATCCTACTTCTCGGAGGCGTTGTAATACTCTTTCTAATCTATCCAGATGTTCTTCAAATGTACGAGAGAAAATTATCAAATCATCTAAGTAGATAAAACATATTCTTGTATGTAAATCGCCAAGGCATTCCTCCATCAAACGTTGATAGGTAGCAGGTGAGTTGGCAAGTCCAAATGGTAGCCTGTTGAATTCAAAGAATCCCAACGGTCCAACAGTGAACGCAGTACGTTGTTTGTGTTCTTCGGCGATGTCTACTTGGTGGTATCCACTTTTCATATCTAAAACGGTAAAGTAAGTATTCCCTCCTAGTGAATCTAGTATTTCTTCAATGCGCGGAAGAGCGTATGAATCCTTTATTGTCCTGTCATTCAACTGACGATAGTCTACGCACATTCGTAGTTTTCCATCCTTTTTCCTAACTAGTACAACATTAGACGACCACGGAGAGTGAGAGCGTCTTATAATTCCTGCCGAAAGTAGTTGTTGAAGATGATTTCTTACTTCTTCAAGCATACATGGTGGAACTCGTCTATGTCTTTGCTTAAATGGTGTATCTTCTGTAAGTTCAATCCGATGTTTAACCATTGATGTGTATCCTATATCAGTGTCACTTTTAGAAAAGATATCGTTAAAACTCTGTATCAGTGATTTTCCTTTTTCTAAGTTATCAAATGCTAATGTATCTTTCGGTAAATTAATCTGATCCATGATATCCTCAATATCTGATGTAGATGAACTACTGTTTTCTTGAACTACTACGGGTTGAAGTTCACAAAGTAATGATCTTGGTGCAATGGTAACGGTTCTAGTTGTGATGTTGGAGATATGTACAGGTATTACATCTTGCTTGCTGTTGTTGTCATAAGTTACTAGGCTTGGTACAATATCTAAATCATCTGGTACGATAGAGTTGTGTGTGGCATGTTGCATACATACGGTAGATGGATAAGCAATCATTCTGTCCATATATCCTTTAACTATGACTTCACTGTTAGCTTGTATAGTGATAGGCTTGTATTCTGCGGATCTGATTACTGCTAATCTGTTTTGGTGACGTTCTAGTTCTTTCTCTCTTAGTGATATTGATCTAAAAGCTAGATAATACGGCGTATGCAAATTTGCGTCTTGAAGAAAACGTTCTCCATGTGCAGTTTTAATGTCTTCCATCACTGTTGATAAAATGTTGGTTCCAATAAGTAACGGAACAGTTTTGTGATACGGACTGTTTGGTACAACCAGAAATAATCCTCTATAACTTTTAAATCTAGATGATCCAGTGAGTTGTAAATCTGCTTCAACATAACCCATGTACGGTAACGGTTGTCCATCTGCACATTCTATGTTGAGAAAATGGTTGATAGGTTTCAATGTCGTATCCTGTAAATTTCTTTCGTAGAATTCCTGACTTATGGTAGACACAGTTGACCCAGTGTCTAATAATGCCTTAGTGGTAAGTCCATTCAGAATAACTGTAACTTCATTCGCTGATCCGATCAGTCTTGGATCTAGCTTTGTATCATAATCTGAGTTAGTAGTATGTTCCATAACAAAAGTCTGTTGTAAGTTAAGTGCTCTTACAGTTTTCCGAGAATGATCTAATCGAACGGTGCATTCAATTGCATAGTGTCCTGGTTGTTTGCATCTCCAGCAAATAGTTTCTGATCTGGGAGTTTTTCTCTTATTGTGGTATAATGGTCGATGTAAAATTGTTTCATCTGGTTGTTGGTAAGTATCTCTACGTCTCCATCTAATCTGTTCTTTATTGCTTTCGTCACTTGTTTGTCTCATAGCTTGAATCTCAGTTGTTAGTTGATTAATTCTTGCAGTAAGCTGTTGTATCTGTTTATTCTCTATAGTTGTCTTCTGTTTCGGTTTTGTGGGTGTCTTCTTTTCTGGTGTGGTTTCTTTCTTTGGTCCTAGGTTGTGTTCCTTTTCTATAATTCGAAATGTTTTTAACAGTAAGTCAAACTCTTTGACAGAATCCATTTTGTATCTTCCAATGTTCTTGATGTCAGGTCTAAGTCCTTCAAAGAATTTAGATGTAAGCATACTGTTCGTATCTTCTTGTTTAACTTTCCCTCTGTCTGTTGCTTTTCGTAAAATATCTTCTAAGCGACATCCCCATGATGCGACATCTTCATCTTTATGTTGTCTAGCAGTATAAAACTGTCCAAGTAATGCTTCTACTGGGAAGACGGAACCAAAGATACTATCCATTCTGTCGATAATATCATCTATTGTTGCATCTACTCCTAATCTCATTGGTATTACTGCAGCATTTCCCTTTAGTGACTTTCTAATTGCCATCTTGATAGTTTCGTGAGTAAAACGGTTCTTGACTAAGCATAAAACTTCATACCTCCATATATCGTATCTAGCTGCGTTGGTATCATCACCAGTAAATGTTGATATCCTAGGTATATAAGCATCCAGTGCATCATCATCGTCTTTGTATTCCTCTAACCAAGTCTTAAATTCTTCTGGTGAGCTAGCAGATGGTCGTATTTCCATATCGTTGAATGCTTTTACCATATTAGCAATCTCTTCTTCCGTCAAGTAATCTGACATGTTGAATGTTCTTAATGGTGTGTGTGATATATAGTGCGGATTCTTGAAGGTATATAGTAACTACGTGTCTGGTCCTTACAAAATATAACGCAAGTATCGGAATGACAAAAACAAATAAAGTAGTAACTACTCGACTGAAATTTAAAATGTTAAACAAAAATACAATGAATAAATTAACCTCACTGAACAAAATGAAATAAATATAAGATAAAGAAACTTACTACTTAAATGTTCAATCACTGCTGTACCTCTGCAAATTACACACACTCGAATACTCACCAAATGTGCGTAATGTTATACCTTTCTGAGTACTAACTTAATTAACAAATTATATAAACAATCAGCAGTAAATATGTAATACAATGTCACTTAAATTAATCAAAATGCCTAAATACCTGAAACACAAAAATAACAGTTCTACCAACACAATTCAATGTCAGCAATATGAAAATCTCTGCAATTCAAAACCACTGCACACCCAAAGAGTCAGTAAGCTGTTGTATCTGTTTATTCTCTATAGTTGTCTTCTGTTTCGGTTTTGTGGGTGTCTTCTTTTCTGGTGTGGTTTCTTTCTTTGGTCCTAGGTTGTGTTCCTTTTCTATAATTCGAAATGTTTTTAACAGTAAGTCAAACTCTTTGACAGAATCCATTTTGTATCTTCCAATGTTCTTGATGTCAGGTCTAAGTCCTTCAAAGAATTTAGATGTAAGCATACTGTTCGTATCTTCTTGTTTAACTTTCCCTCTGTCTGTTGCTTTTCGTAAAATATCTTCTAAGCGACATCCCCATGATGCGACATCTTCATCTTTATGTTGTCTAGCAGTATAAAACTGTCCAAGTAATGCTTCTACTGGGAAGACGGAACCAAAGATACTATCCATTCTGTCGATAATATCATCTATTGTTGCATCTACTCCTAATCTCATTGGTATTACTGCAGCATTTCCCTTTAGTGACTTTCTAATTGCCATCTTGATAGTTTCGTGAGTAAAACGGTTCTTGACTAAGCATAAAACTTCATACCTCCATATATCGTATCTAGCTGCGTTGGTATCATCACCAGTAAATGTTGATATCCTAGGTATATAAGCATCCAGTGCATCATCATCGTCTTTGTATTCCTCTAACCAAGTCTTAAATTCTTCTGGTGAGCTAGCAGATGGTCGTATTTCCATATCGTTGAATGCTTTTACCATATTAGCAATCTCTTCTTCCGTCAAGTAATCTGACATGTTGAATGTTCTTAATGGTGTGTGTGATATATAGTGCGGATTCTTGAAGGTATATAGTAACTACGTGTCTGGTCCTTACAAAATATAACGCAAGTATCGGAATGACAAAAACAAATAAAGTAGTAACTACTCGACTGAAATTTAAAATGTTAAACAAAAATACAATGAATAAATTAACCTCACTGAACAAAATGAAATAAATATAAGATAAAGAAACTTACTACTTAAATGTTCAATCACTGCTGTACCTCTGCAAATTACACACACTCGAATACTCACCAAATGTGCGTAATGTTATACCTTTCTGAGTACTAACTTAATTAACAAATTATATAAACAATCAGCAGTAAATATGTAATACAATGTCACTTAAATTAATCAAAATGCCTAAATACCTGAAACACAAAAATAACAGTTCTACCAACACAATTCAATGTCAGCAATATGAAAATCTCTGCAATTCAAAACCACTGCACACCCAAAGAGTCAATTCGGAACTATTTACCTTCGTATTCCAACCTGGCACTTATTGCACTCTATATACTTACTAATAACTATGAGTAGATAACTCTTCACGGAAAAAAAATATCTCCGTGAATGATTTGTATTGCTTCTATGCTGAACTAATGAAAACTTACCGTACTGGTATTTTTTTTATTGTGTAATCAGCAGCAGCAAAGTTTTGTGTAACTTTACGAGTTTATGTGAACTTGCTTAGGGCTGGGCTATGTCATGAATCTATATTTTCTTTTATACAAAATAGAAAAAAAATGTACACCAAAAAAAATACAGTAATCAAACACTATCAATACATTTATATACAGCTACAGGTCAAAAATACACCTAATTATACTTCAGATAAATTATTTCAATCCAATTTTAAAATCACTCAATTTTTTTTAGTAGAAACAAAAAAAAATATGTCTCTAATGTCAGTTATTACACCAATCAAAACCTTGAGTGTATACTAAATGTTCGTTCTTCTTTACAAAATACTATTTCAATGTCTCAGTAGTATATTATACATTGTATAATGTTCAATACAAATCAGTCTATTTAGAAATCAACTAACTGTGAAACACTATTCTATATATATAATGAATCTATTTATACATCAGTTTATTTATATACAGGTGTTTAAATTCAATCATGTACATCATAACTGAAGGTGAACTCTATTTACACCAGTAATGTTCTGTATATCGTAATGCGTAGTAAAACAGCTTCAGCTCCGGAAAATGTCATCAAATTCTGTTTCTTTAATCCACCAGAAACACACGTTGGGCGCCAATATAACAGGGTGGTTTTAAGGCTCGTATAACAACACTCTGTTTAGGGTTCTTCATACTTTATTAATATTCAGGAAATATAATAAATACAGCCCTGAAATAATAATAACAAATATATAATAAAGTTATTAACTATCACAGTTACATATGAAGTAATCACATATTGCATTTATAAAGGCTGACGTCATTTAATAAATACCAAGTTAAAATATCATGGCCATAACGAACGTAAACGTAATAATAAGTATATGATCTATATTTGAATATAACTATCAAACATTCTATTAACATATATCAAGGTACCATAGTATATCAATAATACGTATATCAATAGAGATCAAGATAAGCCTTACCGATTTATGGAATCAGGCTATAACATCAACATCACTACATTAGCATTATAACCAATGCTCTACTTCTAACATCAAATATATGTCTGTATGATCAATAGGGTCCTACAAGCAATGTACAACACAATAAGTATTCAAATACACATTTCAGTTCCATATAATCAAAGCATTACAATGTTTTTAATAATCAATCACAATAGTAATATAAACTTGATTATCATATATTAAAATTACAGGCTATGACGTAGTATCAGTATAAAGCAATGTGACGTATAAGACTCATGACATAAGGGTCAAAGGTCATTCTCAGAATCATTCAAAAATCTATCTCCCTACTTGCAAACTACGCTTTCATATAACTCATACTCGGAATCATCTCTTTTATACACATTTACATAATATAGGGATATAGGGTTATACCTACCAAAAAGGGCTTAAAGCGTTCCATACAATTCATTCATCTCTCATTCTACTCAAAGTAAATAAAGTGCATTCTTACCTTATAAAGTGAATATACTAAATTCCATATGTCCAAAATACTGCAAATGACTATCAATGAAATATCATTCCATTCCAAACAATATAGAAATGGCACAAACTAAAGTAAATATAAATTCTCCATTTTCTCAAACAATACCCATTTCAAATCTGGGGGTATGTCCCAATTAACCAATGAGAACACAGATAATTCTGACCACAGAGAAATTCACCTGAGCTTTCTAACTAATGATATATAAATTGTATAGGTAGAAACAGTTACCACTGTGCGGTCAAGCATAGCTGATTAATACTAAATACTCTAATGATTAAATAATACATAGATAAACTGATCAATAAGTAATAATGATAAACTATACAGAGAAGTGATTAAAATAATAAAATCAATGAAAATCGTCTCTACCACATAAATAATAACTAAGAAGCAACACGAACTCAACTAAAAACCGGAAGTGAAATCAGGTGCTCCGGTAGGGTAAGCATTTCCTGTACTGTATACGGCACCTGTCGTGTTATTTCTTTGTTCAGTCCGGTACTGATGGAAGGTTATTATGACTGAGGAAGAATATCAGATATGATTTTTGACACTTTTGTCATAATGGCTAATCAGCTCAAGTCACAACAAAATTTCAAATCACAACAATGAAGGGAAAATAAAGCCTGAGTAAGACCCACCAACGGTTTTTGTTGTTGAGTAGTTGTTGTTCAATCTTTACTTTTTTAAGTTGTATTTTGTAGACTTGTTTGCATTTTGATTCTTTTGAATCTTGATTGTGCATTTCGATAAAAAAATCTAATCAGTAATGCTCGACGCCAAATATTTACAAAAATCATAACATAAAACAAAATAACAAAGTAAAGAATTTACTTAAAAACATGTTTGTGCTGTTACAACGCATAACACCATACTCTTAGTTGGTCATCTTTATAGGTTGAAATCAAATATGAATTCATGACGGTTTTTTTTCAAAATACTGTCTGGAATACGTGTTCGTCTTTTGATTATATATTAAACGAGTCTTTTTCCTTCTTGCTTGCCAGTATTTTACAATAAGAACTCAACATACTGATATTCATTTTTCACAATGATTACTGTAGCTTGTTTTTGGGTAGCAGTGAATGAACTTCAACTAAACCAAAGATGATTGTTGTAACCTTCAGTGCCGTACAATAATTAATTTCTTCGCATTATGGTTATCTATATGAAACTATCCATTTTGTCATTATTTGTCAATTATTGATACAAAACCCAAACCGATAGCGATTATTAAAAGCTTGAACTGCTAATTAACAATGTACTTAAATATATTATTTTTGCTTTACCTGTAAGAGACGTTGTATTAGAAGAAAAGCAGACATGTTCAATTCGATCAGATGACTATTGCACTACATCACTTACATCGGGTTTGTTAATTTTTACAGAAAACTGGGCAATCAGACTTAAGAGCCAGAATGATTTGTATCCATACTGCATGAGTTTAACGTTCACCATCATGAATTGGTTGACCGAGACGATGTGTCTGTAACAACACTTATTAGATAAATGTTTTGCCGATCTCAAACCAACACTTTAATGTCTGATTTGTATTTTAACAGCGGGTATCCTTTCTCTATTTGTGACTAAGTATGAATTGGAATGGCTGTGATACATCCATACTAGAAGACGCTTATTCATCGACTCATCGGTTTCGCTCTTTTTGTGGTTCCTGCGATTCCTTAATTTTTATCTTTTTTGGTTATTGTCTCTTTGTACTTTAGAAATATTATTATTCTAAATTTACATTTCTAACCCTTTTACATTCGGATATAGGGAATGTGAAACTAGTATCAAGTTTATTTGCCCTTTTTACTAACATTAACGATGCCGGGATAAGGTACCGGTATTCGATGTTTTCATTGCTAATAAATGTACAGATTTCAATAAAAAAATGAAAATTTAAAAAAAAAGTTTATTTGCCTTCAAACGTACAAAAGTCCGTTTTGCCTGATAAGCAAGCTTATGACATGACGAATGCGATCATAGAAATACAGGTATATACAGTCAACACAACTAAAAAATAAAGTAACACAAATGATGCTTACTTGTTCTAGTTGCAAGTATAGTAATGACTCGTGTCAAAATAAAAACGGATGATATTAAAAGTTCTTAATTTCTGTGTCAATAGACGACAAACAGAGTTGATTGTGTATGTATTAGGCTTTTGTGTTTATAAAGAAAATATGCAATTCGAAGACACATTCAGTTAAGTTGTTCCCTTCTATACATTTTGTAGCAAGTTGGACATAAATTGTGATGAAGAGATTGATAAGGTTAGAAAAATAATGATGACGAGAAAAATAATATGTATTATTCATAGAAGGAAGGACATCCTTACGTCTCTAAGAATATAGACAACAAATACAAAAAAAAAAAAAAACAGGGCAAATACTTTAAGCAGTTATTTTTTTTTTATGTACATGTACTGTGAAGTTTTTCGTTATACAATAAATGACTAAAAATGATCGGTTTAGATTTTCCCTAAAATAAGTAAATTTTGATACAGGAAGGCAAATGATATTTTTTTGGAATTTTGAAGAAATATAATACTAGTATACTTTGACATTGTAAAAAATATATATATAACTATTAAACAGTAGCTAATAAAAGAAGGATATCCATAATAGCTCTATTTTATGTAAGGATGTATTGCTGATTTATTCGTTATGTTATATAACAAAGAATTAAGAAGGACAATGAAAGTTGACCACTGGTTTTTTATGGTTTGAAATGTATTATCAAAATATATTACTTGGAAAATATGTATTTCTTTTTCTATGTGTCAGGTTGTATTAGAAAAAAGGAAGTCTACCCTCAACATCACGTTGAAAATTGTTTTGTAAATGGACAGTTGATTTTTTGAATTAAACACATAATTCTTATTCGTTGTATATGCTTTGTATGTTACACTTTGAAATCAGGGCTTACAAATATATTATTTGAGCAAGTGAATATCTACATAGTTAATTACATTAATTTTGAATATTTGATATACGGATATTTGAAAATGTAATATCTATTATGGTCAATCAAATGTTCTGATGCTTAAATTTCTAACATGTTTTATTCCAAAGAACGTAATTTACAAATGTATATAGTTTAGGTAACATATTACCTATAAACAATTTAGTTTTAACATGTTGTATTTGTACTTTGTATTTAGAATACATTTCGAATGTCGGCATTTTATGTATCACTTATTATGCGACACACTTGATTCCAGAAGCCAGAAACGCGCAGTCTGCGTTAACGCTGACGACAGAATTAAGGATCTACAAGTCTGTCTTTTGTGAAATAAATTTTGCAAGTTTGACAAAAAGAAGCCTGTATGCCACAAGATCCAAGTAGGCACTTATTTGACTGATAAATCTTGAAGATCTTCTTGCTTCATTTTTTTTGTCTAGGGGGGAAGGGGGTTACTTTTAATTAATTTTATCTATATCAATTTTTTTTTCACACAAGGGTCTGAAAATTTACTTTTTGAAAATATAAAAAACATGAATAGTCTCTTTTATTCTGTTTAAGATCTTATAAAATATCATTGAAATTAATTAGATATTCTGTATACTATATTATGTATGATTCACGGTAAGCCAAGATAAAATGCTGAACGACAAAATTGTCAATATCTGATATATTTGAATTGAGCACAATCTATATTTTAAATGTAATACACGCATGCCAGTATTTTGAACAGATGTCTTCACGGTATCTAACTGTCAGAACATGACTATAATTATTAACGGTATATTAATTTTGTCCAACTGTCACCTGTGAGATTAATTGTTTAAGGTAAATCGTTCTGATATCATATGGCCTAGGTGTTGATTGACTTTTAATTTTATGACCTAAGACAAGATACTGAAATAGCGCCCGTAACTTATTGAATATATCTGCTTCAGTGTACATCACAGCATGAATCTGTCCATTGTTGCGTGAAGGTGACACGCAAAGTCAGGTAACATATTACACTGTTTTTTTTTAATTAAGATTGATTAGCATAATAGTCAAAATAGTCTGGTTTAACCTGTCAGTGTAATCAATCCCTTTTTATAAATTATCTGATTACAGTAATAACGATGCCGATCTGATAAATCAATAAACTAATAATGCCACCAGTTCAACGAATCAGGTATCTAATGAGTCGATAACGCTATATCACGATTAATACTTCACATGCACATAGTTTCCCTGAATTAGAGTATTCAAGGTAACAAAAAACACTACAATAACCACCAAAACAAGAGCGAAACCGATGCGTCTATTTATGAGCGTCCTCTGATATGCATGCATCACCCGCCATTCAAATTAATACTCAGTCAAAACGTCATAAATGGACATAGGAAACACGCTGTTAAAATACAGATCGGACAACAGCGTTGGTTTTGGATCGCCTAAACATATTTCTGACGACAAATAATCTCGGTCAACCAATCCAGGATGGTGAACGTTAAACTTATGCAGTGTCGATATAATTCGTTTTTGCTTTGAAGTATGATTGGCCAGTTTTCTGTAAAAATTAACACTCTAATGGCAATGAAGTGGTACAATAGTAATGTGACCGAATGGAACATGTCATGTCTGTTTTTGTTGTAAGACAACCTCTCCTACATGTAAAACAGACATAATCTACTAAAGTACCTATCAACTTGTTTTATTGGCAGTTCAAACGTATAAAAACTGTCATTGATTTGGGTTTTGTATCAATAATTATGACAAAATGTATACCTATATAATTATAATCATTATGCAAAGAAAAAGATAATGTATTGCGATTAAGTTTATAACATTTATATTTGGTTTAATTGAAGTTCATTCACTACTACCCAAAACAAGCTTCAGTAATAATTGAGAATAATGAAAATAACCAGTATGTTGACTTCTTATTATAGAATATTGGCAAGAAAGTAAAACAAAACTCATGTTACATCTTATGAAAGAACCAAATAACGTTATCCAGAGTCTGCATTTTGATTAAACAATGTATTACAGATACTTGAAACATAGTATGTTCGGTGGTGCTCCAATATGACTCCCGTCACTAGTCTCATTTGAATAGCTCACTTTGCATCCTTGCTTAAACACTGCCTTACATGAAATAGGTACTATTGTTTGAAAATAAATGCTTCGGCGTTCAATTTTTCTATGACGTCATAATTATCATAACCATTCGTCAAAATGTAATGACAAAATGCAAATTTTAATAGTTGTTTTGGACTGAAATTCGGTAACATTAAGCCCATGCGTGAAAAACGATTTTAATATCTATTTTCTGAAACAAATGAACTAACTGACTCAAATAATATCATAATGCAAACTGTTTTAGAGTTAATTAAGGACATTTTAGATTAAAATGAATTGAAATTAGTGAATACTTATTTTTGCAACTGAAGGGGCATTGATTGTAGAAATGCAGATCTGGTGAATTAAATTATGTATTATAATCTAATTCGCCTTTTTAGAATTTAGATTTAGAATGGGTTTTCTCATTGTTCATACACCAGAATGAAAATAACGTTTCTTCAATAGTTCAATTTCTATTGTTCATCACGTTTTAAACCAATTACAACGTTTTTGGTGTACGCTTTTGGAAATATAACCCAAAATGCATTAGATTCTGAAACGACAGATTGTAAATTTCGACTCCTCGCTATCAAAAATATCAATATAATGGAAAACAAAAATATAGCCATACGTATTGTGAATTTTTTCTGATATTTTCATCAAAAGTATGCTAGAACTAATAACTTAATTACTACATGTGCTACTAATTTATACAATATTATGATTAGAAATTTTATAAATAGATAAACACTTTTGTAATGTTAAACCAGATTAAACAACAGTATTTGGTAATCTTAAAGAAAACACATTTAATATTAACAAATGAGTGATACTGAGAACTTCTTGATGCGTTTAATAATTCTTTGAGGTCGCCACAGTTTGCAACGAATTTGTTTTTGTTTTTATTTAATGAGATGTAATCGATTTTTTGTAAGATCAGAATATGTGTATTAACTTTATTATGTAACTAAAAGTCCTTGGTGTGGTATAATGGCTAATAAATGTTACATCAAAAGAATAAAAATCTGCTATGTTGCATAGCTCAGCTGTGTTGGAATAAATTCAAAATGACAACCGCCAACATTCGAAAAGCATTTTTATATTAAAAGCAACAAAAGATTGCTTCTTCATTTCCCCAAATGCTTTTCACGAAAAATTTATTTTATGCAATTAGTGAAGTATCACTTTGGTATTCGATTCCAGGTACTACCGAGCAATACTAATATATTCGAGTACTAGAAGATATCTCTAGTTTATTCACATCTGTTGTTTCTGGTAAACAATAATTTGTTATCTATACGTCAATTTGTCTACGATTGAGAGTTGTACTATATGCAATTATAGCTCAATTATCTGTATTAAATATACCATTTGTTCTTTCCATACTTTCAAGAGTAAGTCATTGTCTGTAACATCTCCTCCATTGATTGGATGTTGATTTGTGTTAATGATTGACCATATGCTTGTCTAAAGAGGATTGTAAGAAATTATATATCTTAAATGTAATAACCTTCGACCAATCAAACAAAAAGTCATGAACTCATACTTGATTTCTACCTATAAGACATACATAATTTGTCTGAAAGTAAATAGATTAACATCAAAAAGCATAGTGTTCTACGTTGTTACAGCACAAGTAAGTTTTTAAATATTTTTTTTTTAAATTTGTTTTAAGTTTTGATTTTTTGTAAGTATTTTGGCGTCAAGCATCATTGATAAGGTCTTTATCGAAATGCAAAATTAATATGCGTACGATTCAAATGGCAGAACACAACGTATAAACGAAAAGATCGAAAATCAACTACGCAACCCAAAAACAGTTGGTTTTGGTGGGTTTTGTGTTACTCTTGCTTTATTTTTTCTTGTTATTATTTGTAGACTGTTATTTAGTTTTTTTTTTTACTGTCGTTTTGTGTCCCTTGTTATTGCGTTGTCAGTTTGCATTTGTATTTGAACAATGAGCATGAATATGCTAAGATTATCTTTTCTATATCACATACGTATAAATATTAGTTTTATATAAAAACAAATATCCAGTCGAGTAAACTGCGTTGAACAGACTTGATAAAAATAAAAGAGATAAATTCAAGAAATATTTTTCATTTAAGTTAATAAAACAGCACAATAACATTACAAAAATAAATACTTATCAAAGGTACCAGGATTATAATTTAGTACGCAAGACGCGCGTTTCGTCTACATAGGACTCATCAGTGACGCTCATATCAAAATATTTATAAAGCCAAACAAGAAAAAAAGTTGAAGAGCATTGAGGATCCAAAATTTCAAAGAGATGTGCCAAATACGGCTAAGGTAATTAATGCCTGGGATAAGACAATCCTTAGTTTTTCGAAATATTCAAAGTTTAGTAGACAAGAAATTTATAAAAATTACCACATTATTAATATTCATGTCAACACATAGGTGTTGACTACTGGGCTGGTGATACCCTCGGGGACGAAACGTCCACCAGCATAAAGACATAGAACAAAAAACATCTTTCTTTTAAAAATCTTAACCAATCTGTTTCAGATTGATGAATTTGACCATCATTTACTCTTTATTGGCGTTACAATTATAATGTATCTACGTTCATATCCGTCGATACATGTATGAGTATTTTAACATCCTGAAAAACTAAAGTACACCATGAGGTGAAGCTGATTGGTGTACAGTTAAGCGAAGAGTATCATAAACCCTTATCTACGGATATAAACGTCAATAACTAATGCTTATATGACGTGATTCTTCCACTTTGTGAATAAACCCATGCTCTAAATCCCCCAAAAAATGTTTGCACATGCGTATATTGACCATTCTAATGCAACAACGTTTATAACGTTCATTTTGATTGGATAACGTCACTTTCTTACATGGCATCAATTGACAATTGATGCTATGGGACGTACGCGCAAGCGCAGACGGCACATGACAGATTTTAAATACATGTTTTAACGTTGTTTTCTGTCAGTTTCATTAGAATGGAGATAACAATATTGTATTTTAAGCTCCGACGTCATCAATTTGGGATTTGATGGTCGCAAATACCCGTTTACTGTCTGCGCTAACGTGTCGCCAGTAAACTTAATTTGCGACCATCAAATCCCCAATTGATGCCGTCGGAGCTTAAAATACAATACAGTTATCTCGCTCCTAACTGCAGAACAATTAGGTAATTTTATGAAATTGGCATGCATTTAATATATTTCAATAACTTTCAACACTTCCAAACTGCTAAATGATGCACATGTTGTAAATATATTATTAACTATGACTGTAATATGTTGCAATTTGAAATTGACATATTTGACCTAGATACGACTCCTGAGTCACTCCTCCCTCTAACAAATCACACTGCCAGTCGTTTGCTTCTTTACAAACAAAAAAGGGGGTTCATGGAACAGCCTACTACATCGCTCTACACTTCTACACATCGTACATAGAAATTACCTTAATTGTCCTAATCAGAATCGAAATAATTGATGCAAGCTCAGGCAGAAATAATCACAAAAATAATGGCTTCCCATGTTGAAACTACAATAAAGTATAGCTTTCATCAATTATTTATTAATTTATTTCTGGTCTTACTCCGAATCGGTAAATTTTTGGAAATTCGGACACAAAATTTAACTAGAAGAAAACGTTGTTCTTTTATTCATTTTTGAAAACATTTAAGCAATTAGACAGATTATGTAAGGATGATAGGGTTTACCCTTTAGTAGAACTATACCTATAGTCAGAGAGACTTGAATAAATAAACATTGGCGCTCAAATTCGAAGGCGTTATGTAATGGACGGTGATACGTCAACTTGGGTCGTTTTTATAATTAAGTCAGTAGTACCGTTCATTGACGGCGTGGTTGCCAATTGATGCATTTATTAAAAGAAATTCCAATGATCGGCATACTAGGATAAACTTGTTAGTGGATTATTCTTTAAAATATGACATCATGGATAATCCACATAATTAAAATTGTCAATGGGAACTTAGTTTTTGTAGTTGAATATAATTGATGAGGAATGGAGAATTACACACTAAATGACGCAAGTCAGAATGTGTCATACAAGAACAATAGTTCGGTAAAAAGGAAAACAGATTTATAAATCACTTGTACTGATCCCCATATAATAATTATTCCCTTTTTTTTATACGTAGTTTTAGTACAGTACTCCACCATAAGTATTCGCAAAACAACAACGGCTGTCACGTCACGGAAGGGTAAACAAGATTTGACCATCGTCTCCTCGTCCAAGTCACAGCTGGGATTGCAATGAATCTATATATATATAGATGGTCATGTAAGAAAACGTGTGATTGTCATGTGACACGTGCGTGATGAAGTCAGAGGCGGCTGCACTAACGTTGTAGCTAATGTAAATAAAATGGGTCAGAAGGGAACAGAACTGACATCTGATTAGAAAAGTAGTCTCGCTGCATGAAATGATGCAGGTTACAAAAAAGTGACATCGTCAAATTGACGGGCAATAAACAGAGTACTGTTTACAGTTTTTTAAGAGGTATGAACACCGGGGTTATATAAAAAACATTCGGAGAACAGGAAGACCAAAATCCTTTCATGACCGGGACATGAGAAAACTTTTCACTTGTGTAAAAAAAACATCGCCGTAAATCTTTATCTGAAATTACTAATATTTTTAATGAGAACATTGATTGACCTTTCTCTAAACATGGGTTCCACAAGCGGTCAGTAAAGAAAAAAAATTTGTATCCGTGAGGTCAACAAGAAAAAACGAGTGGCATATTGCAGGGGGGATTTACATAAAACTTTACGAGATTTTACGAGTAATGAGGACAAAGGAAACATGACAAAGTATTGAAGTAGGATGTTTTTATTTTGTCTCTTGTTAAATAGTTCCAAGTTTTTTTAGGTGCAGATTTACATTGACTGGCGGCCATTTTGTTTTTACGAATACTGTATGTGAATTAATTTAATTAGATATGGCGAAGAACACAACATTAAAAACACAATTCAGAATGTGTCATATACAATAAATAATTCTACAAAGGTAAACAGATTTATAAATCACTCATACCTACATAATTCCAATGTATTCATTATTCTCAAAATATATACAATATGCCCTTTTTAATTATAACTTAGTTCTTGTTGTTTAAACTTTATTAGAGATATGGCGGAAAAACAACGACAAATGATGCAAGTCAATATAATTAAACTCATCCTAGATTACAGGATTAAATTTCGTACTTATGCTAGACGCGCGCTTTGTCTACAAAAGACGCATCAGTGACGCTCGAATCAGAAAAAGCTAAAATGACAAAATAAAAAACAAAGTTGAAGAGCATTGTGGACAAAAATTCCAAAAGGTTTTGCAAAATACAGCTAATGTAATCTATTCCTGAGATAGAAAAGCCTAAGTATTTCAAAAATAAAAAGTTTTGTAAACAGTTAAAAAGTTATAAGCTATTGTCGATAAATAAAGGCAACAGTAGTATACCGCTGTTCAAAACTCATAAATCCATGGACAAAAAACAAAATCGGGGTAACAAACTAAAACCGAGGGAAACGCATTAAATATAAGAGGAGAACAACGACATAACACTAAAATGCAACACACACACAAAATCCCACGAGAACAACAAATATAACATATATATATAACATCAAAACCAAATACATGAATTTGGGATAGACAAGTACCGTGACACGTCTTATCGCAATGTGAATTTACACTCAAAAATAAGAGAAAACAAACGACACAACGTTATAATGTAATACACACAGAAACGAACTATAATATAACAATGGCCATATTCCTGACTTGGTACAGGGCATTTTTAAAGGAAAAATGGTGGGTTGAACCTGGTTTTGTGGCATGCCAAACCTCGCACTTTTATGGCCATGTGAAATATAACATCAAAATGACAACACAGGACTACAATATACATAAATTGGAGAACACAATTGACAAAGAATCACACGAACAACTGCCAACAAAAGGCAACAAGTTCAAAATATAAAAGTGTTTACAAAAGAAATGAGATTAATGAATCACTATTACTAACTTCTATGTTTTTAGAACGAGCTTATAATCTTAAAGACATAAAACTACTTGTAACCTGAATATAAAACAGTTTCCATAATGTTCTTCGTGTACATTTCAACAATAGACCATATAATGTATACTCATTATCATAATAAAATGCAAATCACAGGTAAATACTGATGTTTAAGACGACTTTTGATGGTACTTGTCGTATGCTTTTTATCCTTTTGATGCCTAAAAAACATTTACTGAAATATGATATGTCTGCAAAAAACATGAACACTCATTATTTATAAGTAATAAGATTTACTTTTTCAAATTAATATGTATCAAAGTTAACGGGGAGTTAACATAAAGTAAATATTAGCCATATATGACATATATGAAAAACAGGATTTTGCTCGTCAGCATTCTGTCTTTTATTTGAAGATAAACAATATTATTAGATTTAAATCGTATCGGACAAAGTATAATCGAATCAACAGTGCCTTTCAACGATTTACATCAAAAGGAGAGCTTTAATAAATCTAAAGGAATTTTGAAAAAAAGATATAAATGAATCTTCCATTGATGAATCTTAAACTGGAAAGCACGCTCAATATTGAATAATTTTGCATTTTATAAAAATTACAGTAGCATATCAAATATTCACTCATTCATTTATCATTCATTTAAGCATACCTTCATTCATTCTTTTATTCGTTTATTCAATCATACATTCGTTTATTCCTTTATTCATTTATTTAATCATAAATTCGTTCATTCATTTATCATTCATTTAATCATACATTCGTTCATTCGTTTATTCATTTATTTAATCATACGTTCGTTCATTTCTTTATTCATTTATTTAATCATACATTGTTCATTCATTTATCATTTATTTAATCATACATTCGTTCATTCGTTTATTTATTTATTGAATCATACATTCGTTCATTCATTTATCATTCATTTAATCATACATTCGTTCAGTCGTTTATTCATTTATTTAAGCATACATTCATTCGTTCGTTTATTCAGTTATTTAATCATACATTCGTTCATTCATTTATCATTCATTTCATTATACATTCGTTCATTCGTTTATTCATTTATTTAATCATACATTCGTTTATTTATTTATCATTCATTTAATCATACATTCGTTCATTCGTTTATTCATTTATTTAATCATACATACGTTCATTCGTTTATTCATTCATTCATTCATTCATTCATTCATTCATTTATTCATTTATTCATTTATTCATTTATTCATTTATTCATTCATTCATTTATTTATTTATTTATTCATGCATTCATTTATTCATTCATTCATTCATTCATTCATTCATTTGATTTTGACCGTTTGGTCTTTTCTTGTGTGTGTCTATAGTTGCTTTATTTGAACATTTGGTTGATAGTTGTCTCATTAGCAATAATACCATATCTATTTATTATTATATTCTAGATTTGTGTTGATCATATTTTGCATTACATCATAATCGTATTGTATTATTGTTCTGTAGATTTCTTGTCATGAATATCAGTCAACTGAACGTAATGGAAGGAAAAACACTACCAACTACTGCCGTAGTTTTGTATCTCGCAGTTTCCATAGTTTCACTGAGTTTAAATCTACTTGCTATGGTCATCCTCATTAAATCAAAAGAAACACGGAAGCAGAAATTTAAGTGCCTCACATTATGTCTGAGCATTGGTAACATCATATCTAGTACATCTGGTATTGCGACTGCAGTATATACAGTTATGAATTCCCTCAATATATATACTCAATGTATTTGTTTCGTTCTTATTTTAATTTCATCGACAGCACATACATTCTCTCTGGTGCAAGTCTTTTTCATCTGTATTGAGCGTTTCTTAGCCATCCGTTCTACACAAGAAACGAGTAATTGGAGAGAGAGACTAACGTTCTCATATATAGGTTCTTTTTTATTGGTTGCTGCTTACAATGGTATTATGTTTGGTTTATATGGTAAACCAGAATCAACATTATGCATGTTGGACGCTATTTTTACAGATAACTACTGGAAATATCAAGTCGCAATTGCCACCTGTAGACTACTAACGTATGCGTTTATCGTTGTTTTCTATGGAATCGTGATATTCAGATTGAGAGAAAAAATGACCACGGTTCACCATCAAGATGCCTCATCCGAACGTTCAAGTTTGTCAAATCACATGAAACAATACAATCGATCAATTATCACTCTAGGTATACTGATAATGATACTTACATTACTTGTCTTACCGTCTCTTATGACGAACATTATATTGGTTAGTAACGATGACATAGATCTACCGCAATTTAAACATTTTACAAACATTGTGGCATTGATTAATCCAATTATAGAACCTGTCTTATATGTCTTTCGAATAAAAGAGTACCGCAAAGCATTAATGTGCAAATTTTAAAAATGACAACTTCGTACAGCATCCATTTAAAAAAGTGTACACCAATAAACAACTCTTGCCATTCGCCCCTGTCAATTAGGTACACGATAGCACACATTGTGCATTGTAATTTGGAACCATTTTACAATCTCTTACGTTTTTTACGCAACGTTAGAATAAATACCTTGCTTAATATTTGAAAGAAGAGATTTCCTTTCCAGAACCATAAAAAACAAATTTTAATGAAAGTTAGAAAAGAAGATAGCTAGGGAGGATAACACATACATCAATGACAAAAAAAGAAGAAAAAAAGACTTCAAGCAGTAATAGTTGAATGAAGATTGATTAAATGAAGACTTATCCATTACTTCCACACTAGAAGAAGATTTAGAAGAGATTTAGACAGACAAAGATATCGACAACTAGAGACGATAAAACCTTAGTTCATGTCAATAACAAGAAAGAAAAAGAAAAACCTTAATGTACTAAAAGTCGAATAAGGAATTGTCGAATGAAGACATTTGCTGTCCTTCCCTGCATATAACACAGTTAAAAAAAATCTGAGAAAAAGATAGCAATAGCTGGGGATGATAAAAACAAGCGTCAAGTTAACATCGTACATGTCTAATTGATGTAGCACAACAGTATATAAGAGATAAAATGGACCGTTTCCTGTATATAGTGCTTATCAATCTCCGACTCTTTGCCAGCAATGTCGGGATACAGATATAATAGATAGTTGCGAGTTAAATGCATGATATAACCAGTTTTGGATATAAACGGGCGATAACTCAGTAATGGTAAAAATTGCCATTTCATTTGGTATTAAAGTGCTTGCAACTGCTTCTCAGACTTTATAAAACGTCACCATTGTTTGAGCAGATATGTGATGAGCTAGAGTTATGTCAAAAAAACGTATAATTCTTTTTATAAAAACGTTCATTGGACGACTTGATATTTATACAACCTGTAATGGTGTATTTGTGGTATTGTTATTTTTTGTATTCTCGACTTTTCGTCGTGTTAGTAATGCGTTTTTTGTATAGAGTATAAATACCATTTTGTTTATCTATGCTGGCAATTTCACTTGTTTTTAAAAAGACTATAACGCAATGTTAACTACTGTTCCCAAATTTTGCATATTATGTCTGTTTGTTTTGCTCCCACATTGTTATCAATAAAATGGAATTGTATGCATCTGACGTATAATAAGAGGTCTAGCTAGCTATAAAAAAACAGGTTTAAATAACTTGTTTCTATGCATGGAAATATTTGTTTTAAGTTCGGATTATGAAATCTATATTTTATTTGTTTGATATTGCTACTTGCTAAGGAAAAATCCATTTCTAATTTTTCTCGATGTTCGGTTTTTATGTTATTTTTCATTTTTCTGTAATATTTCACTTGATATCGGACAAAATACGTACACAATGTGTTTTTAGTTTAAATGGTCGACATTGTGAGGTTTTGTAAGTAAATTGACTTTATTTGACTAATCAATTAATGTGATCAGTTGTAACTTGACTGTTGTTCAAGTAAAACAAGCTAAACTTTTCGGAACACAGTAATTTGTCGTGGTCAACATTAAGTTTTTTACGTAGTGTTTTATAGTCTATTGTATTTTAAGGAATATTCTTCAACATCAATTACTTCACTCGAATACATGTACCTCCCTATTTCGCATGCCTCTACCTTAGTCAAATCGCAATTACAAAAATGTGTTGCAGGATCTTAATATGGACTACTTCAAGTCTAATCTTCACGATCACACCTGAAAAAATGAAGGAGGTTATTACCCAACATAACAAATACAACCAACTTTTGCGAAATATTATAAAATAATCGTCCAAGAATCTCACATCGTAACAGATATTAGTTCTCGTTTGAAATTCAAAATAAAAATTGCTTCCATGATACTGTACATTTGAATAAAACATCATTCCGGAGAACAACAAGCCCAACTAGTTGCACAAAGACATATTGTTGACAAAGAAGATATTATCTGTTGTAATAACGTTTTAGGTAATTATTTTAATACGCAAATTTTGCATTATTCTGATACACGGATATAAAACACCCTTCACCTTATAACCTCTGGTTTAGTTAAGTATGTTTATTTTTGTTTGTTGTATCTATAAACGTTTTTTTTTTATCTTAGACATCAAAAGCAATATTGCTTTTCCATTTGTAAAACCTTTAGTTCAGTGTTGGGATATATAATTCAGCTATCAAAGGCTCCGAAATGACAAATAAAAAACAAGAAAACTAAATGCCTTACTTATGTACAAATAAATAAACAAAAACAAATATGTAACACATCAACAAACGACAACCACTGAATTACAGGCTCCGGACTTGGGACAGGCACATACAAACAGAATGTGGCAGGGTTAAACAAGTAAACCGGATCCCAACCCTAACTTGGGACAGTGGTATAACAGTACAACATAAGAAGAAACCATCAAAATGCTTAACTCATCAGAGGATCTCAAGAGGATCTCATGCTTGCGTTCGTTTAAGTTATCACCATGACTACCAATCAGCAACGTGTGTATCAAATGCGTATTTCAAAGCAAAGACGAATAATTATCATCAGAGACCATGCAAACCATTGCTGTGTCCAATGTATAACAGAAGAATACACTCTCTCCAGGGATCGTGTGTACAATGATTGTACCAACTTACATAGCTGAAGGTAGATTTTCATTGTCAATCTTTGAATTATTTTTTAGAAAGGATTTGAAATTTAAAAGAAAAACGACAGACGATAGATATTATTTTTTTAAAAACTAAACGACAAACATAATATACGAAGTATTACAATGAGACAATTTAAGACGGATAGCAGGAACAATAACCCTGCAACAAGACTGCTCTAAAGTTATACAGTGTGCTTTAAAAGCGATCCAAGTTTCAGTTTCGCTAGTAGCAACGTCCATTTGTATTTTGAACTAATAATTTAATTTTGGATGTAACGCGTCTTCTGATTGGCTGACGTTATTTTGTTATGAGCCCAAAGACATAATTTAGTCATGTGACCGTGACGTCATCAACGTTTTTTCATGGTTTTCTACGGTTTAAAATGAAATTTAGAATTGAATTATAAGAAATGACTGTAATATTTTTTCTGTCTATTCGAAATAACACAAAAATGTGGTGCACACTGTTAAATAACCCGCTACGCCAATTTTTTTATGTTATTTCTTCATAGACAGAAAAAAATATTACAGTCATTCCTTACATGTTTCTGATAAAAGAAAAAACGAAAACGTGTTTAATGTTTCTCTGACGTTGCTTAGAGATATTTTAAATTATTAAACTTGATTCGTACGAAACTGTTATTGTTCTAGGAATCACAAAACCAGAAACAATTTACAAATATACAAGGGGTCAACAATATGATGGATATAAGAAAAGTAGCATAAATAAACATTTTCTTAAAATAAAGTATGTCAATAAAGGTTTGATTTTGTAAATATTGCCGGTATTTTTAACGACCATTCTGTTAAAGACTTAATTCCTGGATATTTTGATAATACTGCACTCCCTCTTATTTGTTATATTTACAAAAATCTACCTGGACATATGGGTTTAATTATAGCCAATTGTGTAAAGATATAAATATCATTGAAAATACACCTATGTCATGTAATTGCAGTATTCCAAATACACTTATGGCCCCATTTCCCATGTCATAACAGGAGACCTTAACTTCGTTCGCAACCGAGAGTTAAAATCATTCCTCAGTAAAGGACCTAAATATCGTCCCCCGTCAATTATTAATTGGAATGAGTGTCGTAATATTATCCACGACTCACTCCGTACTTACTGTTTGAAATGGGTAAAACGGGAAAAAGCTGGCAAAAAATCTTTGGACTCTTTTTTTAATTCAGTTATGAAAATAGTTGATATTCGAATACAACATTTTGAAGAACATTTTAAAATAACAATACAAAAACAGATCCGCAATAAGTGGTGCACAGTTAGTCCCCATTGGAATTCCAATAACTTGACGATATACGGAATGGTTTTACACTAGTAATTTTGCGACCCTTTATAGCTTGTTTTCGGTGTGAGCCAAGGCTCCGTGTTGAAAGCCGTACATTCACCTATAACTGTTTACTCTTTTAAAATTGATATTTGGATGGAGAGTTGTCTCATTGGCTCTCACACCATCTTCCTATATCTATTTTTCTCTCAACAACAACCATCAAAACCCTATTTCGCGTATCAAACATAAGCTAAAAGAACTAGCCAAGGAATTTGTTTTTGTCCCGGTTGAAAAAGCTGGTAATAATATCATTATTGTTTGACGTAAATTATATATTGAGGTTCGCAAAAGGAAATCACGAATTCACCAACATTCCGACTTCATTTTAGAAAACAACAACTGTAACAAACACTACTAAATTGTCTATTCTACTATTGTTCTTACTAGAATACTAGGTACAATAAATATGATAACTGATAATAAATTGTTCAGATAAGGCCTTTGGAAATAGTTGAATTAATTACTTTTAAAGTGTCAAAAACTCGTTGGAAGTACTTGATAAATTGCATGCATATATTGAAGATTTTGAATCTGTCCAAAATTTTGATTTTTCTACCCTATATACCACTTTCCCTCATATTCTTATTAAGAAAGAGTTCATATCCCTAATTAACTGGGCATTTAAAAAGTCTGAATGCGAATACATATGTTTAAACTCTTTTAGGTCATTTGTTTGTAGCAATAAACAAAAGAACTATGTCAATTGAACATGCTTTGATACTACATATGCGCTTAAATTTTTACTTGATAAAATCTGTGTTCGCTTTGGAGATTCCGTATATCGTCAAGTTATTGGAATTCCAATGGGGACTAACTATGCACCACTTATTGCTGACCTCCTTGTGTATTGTTATGAGTTACAATGTATGACTAAAATTAGCAAAGAGCCATCGAAACAACATTTGATACAAAAATTTAACAATACTTTTAGATATTTGGATGATATATTGGCTCTCTATAATGACGACTTCCGTATGTATACTAAAAACAATTATCCTGTTGAAAAAAAGAGGGACGAAAGATACCAAAGGGACAGTCAAACTCAAAAATCTAAAACAAACTGACAACGCCATGGCTTAAACTGAAAAAGTGAAAAAGACGAGCAAACAACAGCACACATGACACAACATACTAAACTAAAGAATAAACAACACGAACCCCACCAAAGAACTAGGGGTGATCTCAGGTGCTCCGGAAGGGTAAGCAGATCCTGCTCCACATGTGGCACCCGTCGTGTTGCTTATGTGATAACAAATCCGGTAAATAGTCTAATTCGGTAGGTCACATTCTTGAAAGGGAAGGGAATTGTAGTTACAACGTAAGGAACATATCCGATATCATTTGTGAAACGGTTATTCCATAACTCTTGATGGCGTTCGTAAAATTTACGAAGGGATTGAACTTACTTTAAATAAAGCTAATACTAACAATGACCACTGCCCTTTCCTCGATCCTGATATCTATATCATAAATGGGAAACTTAATATCACAATTTATAATAAAAGAGTTGATTTTTCATTTCCTATCCTTAATTATCTATGTTTAGATGGTGACGTTCCCTTGTCACCATCTCTTGGTGTTTATGTACGATTCGCTCGTGTATGTAACAACGTATAAGATTTTAACGAGATAAATTTATGTACTACTGAAAAATTATTACACCAGGGTTTTCGCAAACTAGTCAAAACATTTACTAAATGTTATCATCAGTATAAGGAAGTAATTCGTAAATATAACTCAACATGCAGACATCTTATACGTTCAGGTATTTCACATCCAATCTTTTATGGTAATATTCTTTACAAAGCACAAAAATGCCAGTATTCACCTCAAAAGCTAACAAAACCTTTAAACAGACTTCTTAAGAAGGGATATATGTCAATGTGTCAGGTCATGAAAGATTACATATGTTGGTTGTAATATTGATTAACTTATAGGGACTTTGCACATTTATTTAAAAAAAAACAGTTGTTGGCATGATTATAGTTATCAAAAGTACCAGGATTATCATTTTATACGCCAGACGCGCGTTTCGTCTACATAAGACTCATCAGTGACGCTCAGATCAAAATAGTAGTGACACGGGTTATGTTCTTCTCATATATTTTTATAAAAGTATGATACTAGACCCCTAACGGAAGGGATTGTGCTTGATATTCATATGATGAATCTTTCAATCAGTTTAATTGAGGTCTGGAGCTGGCATGTCAGTTAACTGCTAGTAGTCTGTTGTTATTTATGTATTATTGTCTTTTTATTTATTTTCTTTTGTTACATCTTTCGACATCGGACTCGTACTTCTCTTGAACTGAATTTTAATGTGAGTATTGTTATGCTTTTACTTTTCTACATTGACTAGATGTATAGGGAGGTTGAGATCTCATAAACATGTTTAACCCCGCCGCAATTTTGCGCCTGTCCTAAGTCAGGAGCCTCTGGCCTTTGTTAGTCTTTTATGATTTTAATTTTTGTTTCTTGTGTATAATTTTGAGTTTAGTATGACGTCCATTATCACTGTACTAGAATACATATTTTTAAGGGGCCAGCTGAAGGACGCCTACGGGTTCGGGAGTTTTTCGCTACATTGAAGACCTATTGGTGGCCTTCGGCTGCTGTCTGCTCTATGGTCGGGTTATTGTCGCTTCGACACATTCCCCATTTTCTTTCTCAGTTTTATTGGGTTAATTTCCTGGTCAATTTTAGTCATACATAATTTAAAATGTGTTGTAACCAGTCCAAAGGAAACATAAAACATTCTGTTTCGTGTGTCCAAGGACATTTATTGAATAATCGTCATCAGGAAGGCCTTAAACCGTAACGTTTTGAAGCCAAAGAGCCAACAGTCAAAAGAAGAATGTATATCTTGGTACATGTACTGATATTCTTTTTTTCTAGCATAAAGCTTTTCTTTTACTACAATTCACGTATTCGAAAAACAAAAGATTTGGTTTTAACGGGGTTTTATATAGCGCTATATATCCTGATATCTGTACAGAAATTGTATAACTTTCTGATTTTGTTCAACCTCCTTTTTTTTCTTCGTGGGATTTTCTAACAATACCAAAAGAGAAGTTCAATTTACCAGTAAATTTCTTTTAATGTAAAATATTGATTATATTCAGTTACAAAAGGGTCCACATTAAGTTCATCTGATGCTGTTAGATTGAATTAAAGATGGATATGACAAGAATATGTCCAAGAAGCATCTAACTTCTAACTCCAAAATAACATGAATACTTGTTTTCTCTCAGTGTAGTTAGACAGATGCCACATGTACAGTAGGATATGCCTACGCTTCCACAGTACGTACCTGATATCACATTATGTGTCATACGATTTCGTGTTGCTCTGTCTTTAGTTTATTTTATTTTTTCTATATTGTGGTTTTAGACTGTTATTGGGTATTTGGCCTTTTTGTTTTTTGTTTTGTTTTGTTTTTTTTTTTTGTTTTCCAAGGCGTTGTCGGTTTTTTTCGACTTGTATACTTCGTAAAACACCATGTACAAAGGGAATATTGAGCCGTCATTAAAAATGTTATCAAATCAACACCGTAGAGAGATCTTTGAATATTGTGTTATCTCCTGTTTCTAATAATTTAATGTATACGTAAATAAATTATTGCTTTACAAAAATGAAAACGTATCATGGTCGTGCATTTAGTCGAAAAAATGTTCTTATATTATGGCATTGCGTAATGTCATGCTTTACCTCTCACTGTTTTGATGTCTTAACACGAAGTCATATAGCTGTTTATTGCTACTCTTATGCTTAAGGTAAGCGAACAGTTGCTGTACATTTGACATTATCAAATATAATAGGAACGTCATAAGATTATATTTGGTCATAAAAATTCATTAATGTCAGATTTTATTGCACTTGTATTTGAAACGAAACTCATAAAGGAACTCCTTGTGAGTTGTAAATCATCACAAATATGCATTAACCTTTAGAGAACCTCATTGATTACAAGGAAGTTGAAATATAATTTGTTCCTTATCCTAAACCTGCTTTTACATGAACAAATTGAATGTAACACATTTCATCATCAGGTTATCAGGATTTCAGTTCGAACTAACAAGTAATAGATAAATGTAAAATCTATATCAAAGCAATATTTATACGAAAGTACAGTAAATAATGTTACCTTGATATGTGACAGAGCGGTGCAAGTACGTTTCATCACAATGAATGTCTTTACACACAAGCATTCTATCAGGTTGTATCAAGTTCCCCATAATGTTTATCTGAAATTCACCATCTTCGAAGGCATTTGCAAACTTCATTAAGTGCCAATCTGCCTAAGAATCAGGCAGTGGTGAAAACATGACAAACAAAAACCCACTCAAGTTGACATTAATTTATGTTCAAATTGTATAATGGTGCACGAATATAGCATTCGTTTCCTTTTCTTGTTCTGGTAATTCAAGATATAATTTGGTTGAAATGCACTAGAAAATAAAAATTAAGAGGAGCTAACTCCGTAATTTGCTATCATTCTAATTAAAAGTTATCCATGTTATCTGGAGATTTCTCGAATTACCAGACACACAGAAACAAAAGACCTACCATTTCTAACTCAGGATGAAGATAACTTCAAAATAGGACGGTTAGGTCGGTGGGTTTTTTTCGGCCATGTTTTGAAATTTTTCTAAATTGACCGATTCTTACAGAGACTGGCACTTAATACATCATTTTAATAGCACATTAGTCTGCTCCTTATTATCCTGATCGGATTCCGTTCGTACGGCTACATTAACAGTCATCTGTTTGTCCAGCTTGCAAAACCAACGTAGGCCCTTTAATCTCCAATTCATTTTTTCAATAATGTTAGAAAAGTACTCTTCACTTACATCATTTGTAACGTGAAGAGGCGATGTGAAGGAAAGTCTCATTTCCTTGACACTACTCTGCTTCTCTGATGCTGAACAACTTTGAAGCAAGGTCATGAAATGCTCAATGCTTGGTACAAAATTTGTTTAAAAAGATTTCCTTATGCTCCAAAATATAGTCCGATATATCATCATCGGGCACATCACATACTGTTATAACACCAAATGTTTTTAAAAGGCATTGGTTACGTACAGAAGCTTTCTTTTCTACAGTTCAACAGTTCGTGTGCAACCACAGTTTCAAAACTGGAGTCGTTTTGACTTGCAAATATGAATATGCATTTTCAGACCATAAAAAAACATTTTTGGAAATTTTATTTTTAATTTTTGACGCAAAGTGACAACAATTTGACCCCAATTCCATTATCTCTTTATAATCTCTTCCATGACAAGGATATCTTAGGTTTAAGCTATTACGAAACCAGAGGCAGTCATATCCTGTAGGAGTGTAACATCGTCCAGGTATGGTTGCACTTGTTATATTCCCAAGGATACATGCACAATCGTCAGACACAGTTCAGTCTTAGTATTAAATGCATACTTAAATTAAAAGCTAACTAAATATTACTAGTATGTTATATGTATATACATATTCATGTATCTACAATCTTTCGATACCTGTAATTTGGCATTGCACAAGGTCATGTTTTTCTCTGTCTGTTTATGACGTTTTTACACTAAATCCATTGAATGTTGGATGTGTACAGATTGATAGTTTAGTCTTAGTTGTAATATTTTTTTATTAGTTGTTAGTGGCTTTGAAATAGCTGTCAGATAACTGCGAGTACTCTCAGATCTGTTCATTGTGTCTTTTTGTGTCGGGATTTATAAGTACCGGGCCACGTCCACTTGTATTTTTGTCCATCTGATGAGATAAGCCTTTTTCAACTGATTTTTATAGTTCGTTCCTATGTTGTACTGTTATACCACTGTCCTAGGTAAGGGACCTGTAATTCAGTGGTTGTCGTTTGTTTATGTTTTACATATTTGTTTTTCGTTCATTTTTATTACATAAATAAGGCTGTTAGTTTTCTCGTTTGAATTGTTTTACATTGTCTTATCGGGGCCTTTTATAGCTGACTATGCGGTATGGGCTTTGTTGAAGGCCGTACGGTGACCTATAGATGTTAATGTCTGTGTCATTTTGGTCTTTTGTGGATAGGTGTCTCATTGGCAATCATACCACATCTTCTTTTTTATATACACTGATACCAGCAATATGTTGGACGTATGCCGAGATACTCCTCACAGGCATATCGATAATTCGATGTCATCTCGGCATATTAATTTGTTAAGCATGTTGCATACTGTGGTTTATCGTACTTATCCAACTGTACACAGACGAAAACCCCACTTGGTTCTTAATCCGGGTTACAGTGCACAGAACCCTTACATAGAGTAATTCAACCGAATACAAAAACCGCTTTCCACACTCTTCCAAATATGTTCATATCTATTCAAACTGTAACAGCAAATGTAAACATATGACGCAGACTTTAAACACTTTACAGATAAGAAAAGAGGTACTACGAAGGATTATAAAGAGGAAAACTCAGATTGTAATGATTTACGATTATAATCTAAAGATATTCTGTGTCAAATATATTGTATTTACATATTGTGTAAATTATCATGAAATATCATTAAACACATCGTTTTCTGTATTAGAATAAAGCGTTTTCCACATGGATTACACAATTCTCTCGAAATTTGCACATTTATCTATATCGATTGTCACCTACTATTTCGAAATCCAAATTAGAGGAAGACATGACTGCATTCATATACTTCGGAGTTTAGTATGAAGGCTGAAGGACGCCTCGGGGTGCAAGAGTTTCTCGCTTCGTCGAAGACCCTTTGGTGGCCTTCGGCTGTTGTCTGCTCTATGGTCGGGTTGCTTTGCCACTTTCCTAATTTCCATACTCAATTTTATTCAACGTTTTAATCATTGTTGCGATCAGCTGTATAACGTAAATTCTAAAAATGTTTAAATAACCCTTAAATTAGACCGTTGGTTTTCCCGTTTGAATGGTTTTACAGTAGTAATTTTGGGGTCCTTTATAGCTTGTTGTTCGGTGTGAGCCAATGCTCCGTATTGAAGGCCGTTCATTGACCTATAAAGCGCGTTTCGTCTACATAAAACTCATCAGTGATAGTCAGATCAAAATAGTAAGGAAGCCAAACAAGTACAAAGTTGAAAAGCTTAAAAGACCTGTCTTGCATTGCTTTCTTCGGATAAATCAATCCTCGTTGTTTCTTTAATCGGTTTTTGATTTGCAACAGTAGTGTTTTATCTACCTGTTTATGTCAAGAATATGACAGTTGTCAACCATTCGTTTGATGTGTTTGAGCTTTTGACTTTGCCATTTGATTAGGGATTTTCCGTTTTGAATTTTTTTGAAGTTCAGTATTTTTGTTATTTAACTTTTTATTCGTTCTGAAAACACATAATTTAATTATCTTTTGAAATATAACATTTTATAACCATTCAATTATGGTGTTTAAAATTTGTATAACCAAGCATATAGAATACCGACTGTAATTAAGCATTTGTTAGCCATCAGTGTGGCTTGATTGTAAATGATGCAACTATCAATCTGATACCAAATGACATATATTTTACCTTGTGTAGTGCTTAAATATAAGTATCGACAGGACAAGTGTAAATAACTCAAAGAAACGAATGTATAGGTATATGTTTCTTTTTTATTAATTAGGAATTCATAATAGTAACAATGAACACAATATTAAGAGACTTTTTTACAACGTTAAATTAATAATATTTGATATGAAAACGATAGTATTGATGAGCTCAAAATAACGTCAAAAAATGTGAATGATATCGATTCAGTCAAACTTCTTCTTCCTTGAAATTCAAAATCATCACCAGGGACACGAAAAGTGAGCGAGTTGGTATATATTAACATGGTTAAAATTTGAAAGTAGTTATATCATGGTAAAGCGAGTATAAGTTAACAAACGGAAACGAAAATTCGCTCCTTTTATCGTAAGATTTAGTACAGATTGTCCCTAGTAAAAAATTAGAAAAACTTAATCTAAGTAAGGACAGTAATATCTGTTTATTTCATATTTGGTTAAAAAAAATCCCTTGGTAAATTTTGGTCTATAGCAAGACATGCCATCCATTATCACTGAACTAGTACACCTTTTTTTAGGGGTCAACTGAAGCACGCCTCCGGATGCTGGATTTTTTTTTTTGCTACGTTGAAAACCGATGCTATTTTGTCTTTTTGCTAAGCTTGGTCGGGTTGTTGTCTTTTTGACACATTCCCCATTTCCATTCTCCATTTTATAGGGGAAAAAATTAAACTGTCAAATGTCTATAAAAAATATTTGTACACAAAAACACACACATTTACACCAAAAAAAACACACACACACAAATTGTTCAAATGGTTGTTAGTACTCGATTAATGTTATTAAAACTAACCTAAGAAAATGAATATATTAATCAATCTAAGATCCAGGAATTTTTTTATAAATTCTTCACAGAGTATAATCCAATGGAATTTCATATTTCGTTAATTTTGATTATCAAGACAATCCTGAAAAATGAATTACTAATCGAGCTATGCACATTATTAAACAATGATACTAAATGTTTTAGCAATATTTTAAAAAGTAGTAAAAGTCAACGTTACAAATCCAAATAAAATTCATGTATTGTTTATTCCTAGTCTTCCGTTAGGATGACATGTCTAATGTCACTTGGTCTGAGTCGTACCCGTATTACTAAGCAGATGACACATACAACAGCAACACATGATCCTACGAACACTGCGATTATTATACCAAAAATAGTAGCATGGCTGTGTTTCTGTTCCTCGTGGCTTTTAGTTTCTGTGTTTCCTGAAGAAAAACAATATTATTATTATTGTTATTTTATATGTATCTGGGAACAGTATGTAAATATATGTGTATATGATATGCATCAATGCAAATGTGAGGTTATACGTAAATCATAATATATAAATACACCAACAGGTAAACAATATACATTAAATATGTTTTACATTGAACTTTCCATATAAATGTGTTTTATATTGCACATTCCAGCAGCGCCTGCATACGGAGTATATATCTCCGAATTGATACACTATCCCCGTGTTGAATTTCCTATTATGCTTTCATTGATAGAACGTTGCTGCTCACAAGAAAGCTATCAAAACTAGAGTTTCAAATGGTGTAGTTGAAATCATCCCTCGTAAATTTAACTAACACAATCACGAGATTGTTGACCGTTATGGAATAATCATTTCACAGATGATATCGGATATGTTCCTAACGTCTAACTACAATCCACTTCCTTTTTCATGAATGTGACCTACCGAATAAGAATATTTACAGGGTTTGTAATAACATAATCAACATGACGGGTGCAACACATGGAACAGGATATGTGTACCCGTGTGGAGCACCTGAGATCACCCAGAGTGTTTGTGCGGTTCGTGTTGCTGAGCGTTTAGTTGTTTATGTTTATTTTCGATCTATGACAACAATACACCTCTGATTGTGATTCCGCTAACACGTTTAACCCCGCCTTATTTTTATTTTTTTGGTAACAAATCAGTAGCCTGTAATTCAGTGGTTGTCGTTCGATTATGTGTTACATATTTGTTTTTCGTTCATTTTTTGTATATAAATTTGGGCGTTAGTTTTCTCGTTTGAATTATTTTACAATGTCATTTCGGAGCCTTTTATAGCTGACTATTCTGTACGGGCTTTGCTCATTGTTGAAGGCCATACGGTGACCTATAGTTGTCAATTCATGTGCCTTCGGTCTTGTGGAGCGTTTCATCATTGGCAATAATACCTCATCTTTTTTTTATATTATAACCTTTATCTTTTTTAAACAATTTGCCTCATTCGTAACTTTTGTTTCTACTGTCTTTCCATTTTTGTGTCTATTATTTACTTTTTTATGTTTCATTTATTGCATCGTTCATCATGTTTGAATATTTTTCGGTATCTTTCTCTGTTCTTTTTCCATATCGACCACCTACAGATTACATTTTACAAAGTTTGGTATCGAAAACATAACAACAAAAACAATCGTTCTTCAGGAAACAATAGATGTCTAAAATACTTTGTAAGGAGACTAATAAAAAAAAGTTTTTGACATTTTAAACCATTCATATGAAGACATTATCGTTTAAAGAGCCCCATTGTTGGCAAGGAAGTTGAAATTCCCGACATTGTATTCACACATTACCTGTTACAATTGACACATATTTTTTTTAATTAATATTTGAGGATTGTCTTGATAATCTAAAGACATAAATTTGAAATTTGCGAAACACAAAGTTCCTATGAAGAATCTATAAAAATAAAATCTGTATACGGCACTGAAAAATTAATTGCTGTTAAAAATAAAAGAGCAGAAATCTTTTGACAAAAGTTGAAATACTTTTGCCATTTTTTTTTAGAGAATGATCAGATATTTTTACATGGTATATGTGTACATAAATTAGTAGAAATATAATTTTGATATGATATATTGTGTCTAACATAAGAAAGAATGGCATAATTCATCTCTGGTACTAAATACTCAAAAAAAACAAAAACACATTTAATTTCTTTGAAATTTAACTGAATATTTACCTTTCCATTGTATTTTTATTTATTCATTTTTGTTTCTTGTTTTTTGATGGGTTTTTTTCCTTTCACTATTTTGATTTCAAAATATTCTACAGACAAACTTTTTATGTCTTTTATGTCATACAAGTGAGAGGTTTGGCAAGCTATAAAACCAGGTTCAACCCATCATTTTCTACATAAGAAAATGACTGCAGCAAGTCAGGAATATGACAGTAAATATATACATTCATTTGATGTGTTTGTGATATTGATTTTTCCATTTGATTAAGGACTTTCCGTTTTGATTTTCCTCAGAGTTCAGGATTTTTGTGATTTTTGTGATTTTTTATTTCTAATTTACCTTGATGCATTGGGTATGTTGCATTCCGATGTAAATAAGTATCACTGCAGATATAATCATTGCATGCAAACATGGTATCTGGTTCGACATATTCCCCGTCAACGACATACTGAAATGTTCCATTCTCAAATACATCGGCCAGATTTGTCAATATATTATCAAGACTTCTGTCAACCGTAGTGTTATGATATAAACCGACATTTTGTCTAAGAGCTATAAGTATTGTTATGTGCTGGTTTTGTTCATATGTTGCAAGCCAAAAAACGCCCTTCTCTTTCCACTTAAGTTCGTTTACGACTTTAGTGAGATATTTCTCGACAACAGAGTGTTTAATCCGTTTTATCTTATTGCCAAGGTTAAGTTTCACCTTTCTCAACACACTCACCATCTTTCCATTGGAACAGTCCTGAACTTTTGTTAAGAATCCGGTTATTTCGGAAACAATATTTGTAGTAAAGTACTCGCGTATTGCCCAAAATGCATACCATATATCTGTAGGCTCTAATTCACAAAGTGATTCAACTCCTAGTGGATTTTTAAGACATGTTTGTTGAACGGCATTCGCTTTTTTTTCGAGAGTGGAACAGTTTAAATGTATCCATTCTTTTAAAACAGGGGCCATTTGTACCTGCAGGCATGCAGTAACAGATGCAATCCATTTGTATCCTTTTGCGTCCTTTATTTTCTCCTGAGTATGACATGTGGCTAAACCAAAGCCTATCATATCGTTAAAGTTATTCCCACTACACGAATATTTCGCGCGCAAACATGTGTCGAACCATGAACAGTCAACTCCGTTCGGACTGTAACAATTCCCTGGTAATTTGATGTACGAAGTCATTGGATTATTTGTTAACGAGTCTCCAGGATTACACTCACAATTACTATAAACAGGTCCTTCCGCTAGTTCATATAGTTCTATCATACACTGGTTCCAGCAATGAAGTGGTGGTGTTCCATCTGTCATCGTGCGACAAAAGTGATGATAATTGGAATTCAACTTTATATATACATTGGTTTGACATGTTGCATATTGGTACTTCTTATAGTATGGTTTTAAAAGAACGCACGCGACATTTCCGCTTGGTCCAAGCATTGGATTACAACTACTCCTTACGTGACTAAAAACGCTTCCTAGAATTATAATTTTCAACGCACCTCTTGTCGTCTCCATTTTATAATGTGTTTACTAGTTCATGCATCATCGATCACCATATTTTTATCTTTACATTGGGTAGGTGAAGGTAGATCTGTGTTTTCTTTTTGTTCAATTGAATCAGTAATGTTTTACAGGCTTGTCTTGCAAGTAAATACTTTTCAGAAAGGAAATTTAATTAGAACGAGTATAGAGAAACGAAGATAGAGAGATATAATTCAGGTTACATACTTTGATTGACAGACAATTCTAAATAGTTATCAAAGGTACCAGGATTATAATTGAGTACGCAAGACGCGCGTTTCGTCTACACAAGACGCATCAGTGACGCTCTTATCAAAATATTTATGAAGCCAAACAATTACAAAGTTGAAGAGCGTCAGTAAAAATAAAATTCACATAAAACTCTAGATGGATAAAGACGCACCTGATTATACTTTGACGGAACGGGTTATGAATATCAAAACCCTCATCAACGTTTTGTTCCCGAGGCTATCACCAGCCCAGTAGTCAGCACGTCGGTGTTAACATTAAAATCAATTATACTGTCATTTTTATGAATTTCCTGTCGACAAAACTTTGAATTTTGCGAAAATCTAAGGATTTTCTTAAACCAGGAGTAGTTTACCTTAGCCGTATTTGGCACAACGTTTTTGGAATTTTGGATCATCAATGCTCTTCAACTTTGTACCTGTTTTGATATGAACATCACTGATGAGTTTTGTATAGACAAAATGCGCATCTGGCGTATTAAATTATAATCCTGGTACCTTTGATAACTATTCTCGCTATTTCGTAGAACTTGCATTGAATTATTTTAGTCTAAACATGCATGCAATTTTAAGCACTTAGCGTTAATAAAACAACAATAAATTATTGGATAATTAAGGTTAATTGGTAAAACAAAAGGTGTGCTTGGAGATCTGTACATTTCAATGTAGAAACTGGATAAGTGTAAATTTTTAAAGCATATATCAATATCGTACATTATCAATATTATTATTTCTGTAAGATATCGGTTGTATCATATATTGTAAACCAACTAATTTTCGAGACAGATTTAATATCGCGACTTTCGCGAGTAGAAATCGTCGCGAATAGGTAAAACTTGGAATGTATCTTAATTAACTTCATCATGTAAATTAGAGAATTGCGTAATTAAATCGCCGCGCAATGGGCTAGAAAGGACTAAACGCGAAATTAAGTATCCACGGACATAACTTGATAACAGTATATATATCCTTGCAATTAATATAAGTTTCTTACCTCCTATAGATTTATGGGGATATGATTGGTTAACGGACTACACGTGGTGACTCTACATATTTTGTATAGGGTGCCCTAAGCAATACATGGTTATTTACTATATAGGGTTAGTAACCATATGGGGTTAGTAAGGAGTTACTCCCCTTTCAAAACAAAAAAGAAATCTGAAAGGTTCAAACAGACGACAAAACTGATAATGAACGATTGAAATACATTCATAAAACAAATTTAAACCTTAAACGTTGTTATTGTTGGCATTTGTTTTTTGTATAGACAAACGGAAGTAGGTTCTTAAACATGTTAAAACTAAGTATTAAAAACTTAATCACTTTGATAGGCCGATAGTTTAAATATCACATGTGAAGACAGTCGGTAAGATAAATTCGTTACACAGTGTGCTAGTGACCTAATACGATATATATGGAGTCAGTAAATTCCATTTGGGGATTCGAATTTTGCCCTCACCACATATGGAATTTAGTGACCCAATATCTATATCGTGAACACCATATAACTAATAGAATCAAAGGAAAATATAAAAAAAAGCAAAGGAAAATATAAAAAATCGCAAAGAAAGATATATGACAATCCAGAAAAGCCAGGTGGACGCCTGAAAGTTATAGTTTTATATTTATTTTCAATTACATATACGTTTTTGTTTGAGTCTTTGTTTCGTTTTAGCTAAAATGATTGACATAAATTATATGAATCAATGTGTTGTTCGGTCACTTGTTGGATAATTTTTCAATTAGTTATTTTATAACTAATTTTATTTGCTAATTGGAAATTAAGCGGAATAAAATAATTTAATACAGCAGAGAAGATAATTCTGTTTTAATTGGTTAACCGACTTAAATAAAAGAGTGAGCTATTAATACTGTAAATGTATGATGTCTCTAGTCTGGTCAAAGGGTCAGAGTGCCCTACTTAATTAAACGATAAATTGTTGAAATTAGATAGCATGTTTTCACGTGCAGAGAAATTTCACTTATGACCAATGCATCTTTCTTATTGGTCAATGATCTTGCGGGTCAGTACGAGTTCACGTGTAAGTGTATTGTGGTTACTTCCTTTTATCATCAGCATTTGATGTGTTAACTTGTGATTCTTATCAAATAATTTGTTAAAAATTCCCACCCACATACCGCCCTTAATGTCATCTTTTGAAGTAGATATGTATATATGTTTATTTATGGGGCAGATTTTTCTCCCCACCTTTGCTATTCTTTGTCATTTATTCAATTGACATGATATTAGTTGATGTAATTTCGTATTAATTATATATTATTATTTCATATTAAATATGAACTTTTATGTCAAATGTTTTATTTGCAAAATGTATTTTTTGCATTTTATGATTTTGAATAAATGACCTTTTTTCTTCAGTTTAGTTTTTATATCATATAGCAAATCAAGCTCAGACTCTGGCTTGTGTATACATAGTATGTTTATGATATCTAGCTGTCTGTCCTAAAAATCTTTTTAATTTCTTATCTACTTTTGAACGTTTGTAATGAATTTGAGATCTATCTTCTTTTTTTTTTTTTTTTAGAAAATCGCTGAAAGAGATATGAATGGCCTAAGTACACTTTCCATGCATTGTAAATGTACCGAAAATGTGATCTGATCTGATCAGTGCTGCTTATGTATATACAAAGCTAGAATCAGTCTAATTCAATAGGTCATACTCGGTGGCAAGACAAACAGGATTGTGGTTACAGCAATTGAAACATATTTGTCCTTCATTGGGATATCCTATTACGGTCAACCAACTAATGATGATGCCCGGGACACAATTTCAATTTATCACTTCGAACTCTAAGGTTTTATATCTTCTTTATGAGCAGCAACCTCTATCAAGGAACTGTTAATAGAAAAACCAAGCCCTGGAGTATTGATTTATTTTGGAGATATATACTCTTTAGTATGAAATATCATTTAACATCATTTTCTATATTAAAATTAAACGTTTTGCACATGGATCACACAATTATATCGATATGTTCACATTCATCTACAACGATTAATGTCTACTATTTAAAATTCCACATAGAGATCGACTTATTACAATAGAAAATGTGGTATGATGGCCAATCAGACAACTCTCCACAAAAGACCAAATTACACAGACATTAACAACTATAGGTCACCATATGTTGAATGCATTCAATGTTTCAATACTTTTTGCGATCTAACTGTATAATGTTAAATCTAAAACAATGTTTAAATAACCCTTAAAATACTAACTTACTTTTAAATTAAGAAAACATGCAATATATTAATTTTTATTTTTGCAAAAATTGGGAGATGAAAAAATAAGCCAAAAATATTACCCTTTCCATATTGATTCGGTTATTTGTGTCGCTGTGATTTTATCTTTATATATTACACATACCTTTTAATTTTGTATCCTTTAACAAATGAAACATGATTTAATATATTTGTATTAATAATATATTGGAATTAAAGAGAGATATGAATGGTTTTACACTTGTCTTTTTTACCCTTCATAGTTTGCTGTTCGGTGTCAGCTAATTATATAAGTTCCGTGTTGAAGACCGGGGACAGTAAATTCTATATATGGATTCCAGCTGCGCCCTCACCCCATATGGCATTAACTGACCCCATATATATCGTATTAGGTCACTAAAACACCATGTAACTAATAGTAGCAAAAGAAAATATCAAAAATATCAAAGAAAATATCAAAAATGACAAGGAAAGATATATGACAATAAAACAAACTGGTGGATGCATTAAAGTTATAGTTTTATATTTATTTTAAATTACATAAACGTTTTTGTTTGCGTCTTTGTTAGAATTATTATTTGTTCGATGTAGGTCACATTCATGAAAGGGAAGGGGAATGTAGTTACGACGTAAGCAACATATCCGATATCATTTGTGAAACGGTTATTCCATAACAATCAACCAACTCGTGATGGAGTCCGTAAAATTTACGAAGGGATGATTTCACTTTCACCGTTTGAAACTCTTGGTTTAATAGCTTCCTCGTGAGCAGCAACCCTCTATTAAGAAATTCATGATAGCAAATGCAAGCACGGAAGTATCGTATAAATTGGGAGATATATACCCCGTATGCAGTGGCTTCTTGAATGTTGCTACTTAGAAATGGAAAGTTCACAATTGGAAAGCTGAAATCATTTCTTTTGTCGTAACGTTTTGTTTTCAACCAACCCTATGACCTTTGATATATGTTTACAGTTTTTAGATTCTGAATCACAATTATGTCACATTAACCTATTATATTTGTTTGCTGTACTTAACCAAATTTGCTAATTTATCGGAACTTCAGACATCAATTATACGGACGTTAGAATAGCTACAGGTTGGGTTTCGTTTTAGTTAAAATGATTGACCTTAATTATATGAATCAATGTAATGTTCGGTCACTTGATGGATATTTTTCTCTATTTGAATTTTTCGATTAGTGATTTTATAAATCTTTTTAATTTCTTATCTACTTTTGAACGTTTTTAATGAATTTTAGGTCTATCTTTTTTTTTAAATATTTTGGTTTAGAAAATCACTGAAAAACATATGAATGGCCTAAGTACACTTTCCATGCATTGTAATTGGTACCGAAAATGTGATCTGATCTGATCAGTGTTGCTTATGTATATACAGACCTAAAAAGAGTCTAATGCATAGGCCATATTCGGTGGAAAGAAGAACAGGATTGTGGTTACAGCAATTGAAACATATGTGTGCTCATTTGGGATATCCCATAACGGTCAACAAACCCGGATGGACAATTCCGATTTATCACTTCGAACTCTATGTTTTATAGATTCTTTATGAGCAGCAACCCCCTATCAAGGAATTATTATTAGCAAAACCAAGCCCTGGAGTTATCGATCAATTATATCGATATGTTCACATTCATCTACAACGATTGATGTCTACATTTAAAATTCCACATAGGGGACGACTTATTAAAATAGAAAATGTGGTATGATGGCCAATGAGACAACTCTCCACAAAAGACCAAATTACACAGACATTAACAACTATAGGTCACCATATGTTGAATGCATTCAATGTTTGAATCCTTTTTGCGATCTAACTGTATAATGTTAAATCTAAAACAATGTTTAAATAACCCTTAAAATACTAACTTACTTTTGAATTAAGAAAACATGCAATATATTAATTTCTATTTTTGCCAAAATTGGGACATGAAATATAAGGCCAAAAATATTAGCCCTTTCCATATTGTTTTGGTTATTTGTGTCGCTGTGATTTTATCTTTATATATCACACATTCCTTCTGATTGTGTATCTTTTAACAAATGAAACATGATTTAATATATTTGTATGAATAATATATTGGAATAAAAGAGAGATATGAATGGTTTTACACTTGTCTGTTTTACCCTTCATAGTTTGCTGTTTGGTGTACGCTAAAGTTCCGTGTTGAAGACCGTAGTTTGACCTAAAATTGGTTATTTTTGACAAATTGGGACTTGAATGGAAAGTTTTCTTATGAGCACTCTTACCACATTGCCTCATATCTATAGAGTTCCATAAAAGAAAAAGCTACATGGACGACATCGTGCAGTTTTCGCAAGTTACGATAAGGTGTGCGAAATTAACGCATTTTACTGAAATATTATTTCGCTCAATATATAGACAATAAAACTTTATAAACAGATGAAAAAAGAAATGGCAGACGGTTTGCGGAATTGCAAAATGTTTCCGAATATATCCAATAAGGCTAACCTTTAATGTGTCCATATATCAAAATGAAACGTTCTTTTTGCCACCTTACAATGATGGTTTGTTTGAAGTAGTTAAAAGACAACCAACATTATCATGTTATAACTATACAACACAAACGGAAAGGTAAGCAGGTAACATGTGACGTTTGTCGTGTTAAAGAGCATTTTGGAACACATGATTATGCGTTGGTTGTCATATATAAAGCCTTAGTCAAACAAGACCACGATGACACAACGCTCCCCGCGATCTAAAAAAAAATTTATGAGCGGCATGAAAATGTAAATTTTCTATGTTTTCACGTTGCTACTGCGTTCTCATTACGCTTCTACAACGACCCCGCTACGCTTATATCATGTTTTCACCACGCTGAGTCTACGAACTCACTACGATTATCACGATCTTACTACGACCATTCCACGATCTTACCACGCTTCTTCTGCAATTATAGCACACTCATATTTACGATCATACCACGTTCATTTTGAGATCTAACTACGCTCTCAGCAACATTGTGTTCCATATACATACTGTTCAATTCCTTCTGATTTTAATTAATACGTAGAATTCTAGAAAACAACACTGTCATGCCACAAAAATCTACCAGAACTCGTAAACGCGATGGTAGTGGTTGATGGACTTTGATACGAATCCTGATTCGGATGAGATGTCGGACCTGACCAATTTAACCTGAGTCTCAAAGGTATTGATAGTCCATCAAGATCAAATGACGATGCTTTAGTGAACAATAGTGCGGATGATACCGATGTGTCAAACATGGTTGAGCTGTTGGTGAAAAGGACAAGAGGTCAAAATTACATACAGATAAACAATCCCGGGGAGCTTTTATATATGTATTGCATGTGATAAATAAAACGATGAGAATGGTAGTCGTAGTATGAACGTAGTCAGGTCAGAAGAAGAGGGTGATGAGGACAACATGGGCGTACTAGAATCGTACTATGATCATAAACAACGTGGTATAAACGTGGTATAGTCGTAGTGGAAGCGTGGTTGGGTCGCGGTGAGAACTTGGTGATCATAGAAAGGTCTCCCCGTCTAGTATCTCGCTTTCGCTACGATGATACATCTATCTTTGCGATATGACCACACAACCTGACTGCGCTCGCACTTCACTTCTACTATGACCTGATTTCGGCACGACCGCCCCATGATTGTTTTGAAAATGGGGTTTACATGGCAGATTTGTTAATTTTATTGTTTCGGTTCGGATATTCACAACTTTCGGAATACTCAGGATGATACATAAAAGATCAATATATTGTTTATACACATCTCAATTGTCTTTCCCCTCTTATTCGTTGTGTCATTGGGTTCCTGATTGATTGACGTTTCCTTAACCATATTGATAGATGATCTGTCGCTAAGTGATTGATAATTCATTGACGTTTCCTTAACCATATTGATAGATGATCTATCGCTAAGTGATTGATAATTCATTGACGTTTCCTTAACCATATTGATAGATGATCTATCGCAAAGTGATTGATAATTCATTGACGTTTCCTTAACCATATTGATAGATGATCTATCGCTAAGTGATTGATAATTCATTGACGTTTCGTTAACCATATTGATAGATGATCTATCGCTAAGTGATTGATAATTCATTGACGTTTCCTTAACCATATTGATAGATGATCTATCGCTAAGTGATTGATTATTCATTGACGTTTCCTTAACCATATTGATAGATGATCTATCGCTAAGTGATTGATAATTCATTGACGTTTCCTTAACCATATTGATAGATGATCTATCGCTAAGTGATTGATAATTCTTTGACGTTTCCTTAACCATATTGATAGATGATCTATCGCTAAGTGATTGATTATTCATTGGCGTTTCCTTAACCATATTGATAGATGATCTATCGCTAAGTGATTGATAATTCATTGACGTTTCCTTAACCATATTGATAGATGATCTATCGCAAAGTGATTGATAATTCATTATTAGGAAATTGGAGCTTGATTGTAAATGAGGCAGCTGTCAACCAGATATTAAAATAATGTAGATTTATGTCTCGATATGACAAGTGTTAAGAACTTAAAGCAATATATATCTAGGTATATGTTATTTATTGATTAGCGAGTCAATGATAATAACTATAAAAACAATATGTAAATATCTTATTACAGTGTGAAATCGATTAAATTTGAGTATGAAAATCAACGTATTTATGAGATTACATCGATCGTAGCAAAATTTTCGAACTCAAAAAGTCAATGAAAAATGTGGATGATACAGCAAAACTTCAAAAACAAGTCATTGACACATACAGCAACAACAAATACTCCTACAGACACTTCTATTCCCATGATAACAACATAGCTGTGTTTCTATTCCTCTTGAATTCTAGGTGTTGTTTTTCCTGAGAATAAAAGATTATATCTAGATCATTACTATTTCATATGAAAATGTGAAGTACTATTCATTGAGAAAAAACAACGTTATGAAGCATTGACCTAATACATCTACAGGTAAACAATTCACAGGAATTATCCATATTCAAATCTATAATTGATAACGATAATTAAACGGGATCCAATCACAGATCTTTCATTAACAATTTGAAATAACAATTCAAGGCAGTTCTACTATCCATTGAAATTAATACGCGTTAAAAGTCAAGATTTGTTATTGTGCATTATTGCAATATATTATATTGCTCCTATCATCATTAATTTAAATTCGACACGACGCCATGACTTGAGACAAAAACTAAAGTAGTGTAGCGATTTTCAAAATTAAATTCAAAAACGAAAACTGAAGGAATCGCATTTTCTTTAAAAAGAGACTGGCCGCGACGACACATGGCTTTGTTTAGCGTTGGCACTATGAATGAACATTCCAGTTTTTAGTGAAAATACTAAGGATTGCTAATATCTCAACATTCATAACATTCATAACATTTATTAATTGGAAGAGGCCGTCCCAATCCCTTCAGAATATAATCTAATTTCGTTGATTAAATAGGTCACCTAACTGCCTTTTATGAAAACAAGTTGAAATACAACTGTATACAAACTGTCCTGCCAAAGCGTAAAATGTTAAGTTCATTTTTCATTTGTAAATATTTAAGCATCGATCTGGATTACTGATGGTAAAACACATTCAACAACTTTACTCCTTTTAAAAAAATAGCCTCGTTCGTTTTCTATTTCTACTGTCTTTTCTATCCATTTTTGTGTCCATTATACGCTTGTATTGAGTTTCGTTTATTGCTTTGTTTATTATGTTTGAATATCCATTTGATATATTTCTCTTTTCTAAATAAATACCTACCACATATAATTTCACTTTTAAAACATTAGCTGGTTTTCGAACCATATTATTTAAACGTAAAATCAGTTACTCTCAACAACATAACGGATGTCTAAATATGTTTTGTAACAAGACTAATAAAAGAACCAATTTTATTTGCTAATTAAGAAGCAGAATAAAATAATTTAAGACAACTGAAAAACTTCCATTGTTAGCCAAGCTGACCTCTTCCCTTTCTCACGACAATTCGACAAAGTTGCCACATCCACTGAATGCATGGACGGAAGTAAGAGTAGCTACACAAGGACTAAAAGCATATAATATGTCACGTACAGAAAACCATCAAAATTCGTTATTCCTTCCATAACCTATCCACAATTTGTTCTACCTAATTTTCCGATTGCTGCAATTATTGATACTATTACATATGTGGCAATCCTTCCTAAAATTACATTTTACAACACTTTTCATAATCATGCCGAACATGGACAAATATTCGTGTATCTGCTTCTTCATGATTACAAGGGAATAGATTGCGGGGTCAGCACAAGTTTACGTGCCATGTGTGCACTTCCTTTTATCATTCACTTTCGTCTTGATAAATTGTAGTGGGAGATATTATGGACATAATTGTGCAAATCGTGATACAAGCATGAAATTTGGTATAAAGGTTGACTAAATGATACTTAAAAAAAATCCGCTGCTGGCCAGAAAAAAAATTCATTTACTGGATATGTCAAATATTCATTTTTAATAAATATGTGATGTAAGGATGGTAGCCACCAAACCTGGTAATTAGTTTTTACTAAAAGAAGTTCAAAGAAAAGTTTTGCAGAAAAATCAGTATTTTCAAACTTTAGAAAACAGTTATTTTAGAAAATGGCCGTGGTCATCTTGAAAAAAAATATTTTTTTTTATTGGCCAGCAGTTATTTCTTACAAAGTATATAATAATGCTGCTTTGTGGTAATTTTCATGCTTGTATCATCATTTGCACAAATCCCTCGATTTTGCTCGCTAATATCTTCCACTATTGTGATTCTAAACCATTGCGTTAAATTTAAATTTCCCACCCGCAAACTTCCCTTTATTTTATCTTTACCAGTAGTTTTGTAAATAAATTTTTTAAGTTGGGCAGATTTTTCTCCCTACCTTTGCTATTATTTGTCATTTATTAAATTGATATGATTTTAGTTGATGTAATTTCGTATTAATTATGTATTATAATTGCATATTAATTATGAACTTTTATGTCAAATATTTTATTTGCAAATTGTATTTTTTTGCATTTTATGATTTTGAATAAATGACCTTTTTTTGTCAATTTTATTTTTATAGATAAAGCAAAACAAGCTCAAACTCTGGCTGACATGTTTATATGTCAATAAGTTTATGCTATCTGTCTGTCTGTCTTAAAAATATTTGTAAGTTTAAAACATTCATATATATCCATTATCCTTTAAAGACCCCATTGATGACCCGATATTATATTCCAATATTACCTGGGGCATTTTGACTTTCTGTTACTTTATTGCTTGTAAACATCGATTCTACAATTTAACATGTAAATAAACTAATTTAAATGTGTTAAAATAGTTGCCTCATTCGGGTTTTTTTTACTGTCTTTTCCAATGTTTTGTTAATACTTGTTTTGTGTGTCATTTTTTGCCTCGTTTATCATGTTTGAATTTCAATTTGGTATCTTTGTGTTCTCTTTTAAAATACCAATCACATATAATTTCACTTTTAGAAAATTAGATAGTTATATAATATTTCAAATTAAAAACATTTAAAGCAGAATAACAGACGATGTCATAATACATTTTGTAACGCGACTCATAAAAGAAATCTGTGTCATTTGCATTTGAATATAGACATTATCCTTTAAAGAGCCCCATCGTTGACCAGGAAGTTGGAATTGACGATATTATATTCCAACATTACCTGTGGTGTTTTGGATTTCTGTTTCTTTCTTACGTCTTGTAAAGGTCAATTCTAAATTTAAATTATTCGTAAACTAGTTTAAATATGTCAAAGTTGATCTTCAAATAAACAGTACTTTAAGAAGATAGGTTTTTCGAAGTGGATGCAATTTGATCAAGCGTTGATACGCATGTCACTCAATAATGAATGTAAGTTAGATTCAGCAGATATTTACCCTTTCAGCAAGCAGCTGAATACCTTTTTTATATGTTGTTGTGTGTGTAACTATACACGATAATTTGAAGTAATAGTTTCCATTTTAACCCAACTTATCTGAATATGTGAACATACAGAACAGAACAGTAAAAACTTATGACTCTGTAAATTTTGTCTAACTGACGGACAGACGCAAATAACCAGTTAGATATTTCAACTAGCAATGATAATATTTAGAATCTTGAAATTATGAAAAAATTAAAGCCAAACAACTTTTGTACAAAATCTCAACTACGGTAGAATATAAGTTTACCTGGGTATGTAGCGTTACGGTGTAGGTACGTTTCTTCACAATGAATGTCTTTACACACAAACATTTTCTCAAGCTCTATTATGTTCCCCTGAATATTGAATTGAAATTCACCATCTTCGAAGGCATTTGCAAATTTCATCAGTGCCTTATCTACACGTGTACCATTCTGTTTATCTTTTCTTTCATCGGTTTTTGGTGGTACAGCTAGATAAACAGTTATTTCTTGTGACAATACGCAAAACCAACGTATACCTTCGTTTTTCCAACTCATCTTTGTTACAATGTAAGAAAGGAACTTCTCGATCATAGCATTTGTAACGTGAATATTGATCGTCGGCGTGAAGAAAAGTCTCATTTCCGTGACATTACATTTCTTATCTGATGTTGAACAATTTTGAATTAAGTTCATGACATGCAAAATGCTTGGAACAAGATTTTTGTCGATAGAATCCCGAATGCTCCAAAATATAGTCCATTCATCATCATGGGAAAAATCACATAATGATATCACACCAAGGGGTTTTAAAAGACACTGGTTACGTACAGAAGTAGCTTTATTTTCTACAGTGGAACAGTTAAGATGCAACCATTGTTTCAAAACAGGGATCATTTGGACCTTAAATCATTTTTGAGCATTATCCAACCAAAAAGAACCATTTTCGGATATTTTCTTTTTAGTTTCTGACGCAATATTACAAAAGCTATAACCTGATTCCAACAGTTCTTTGTAATCTGTTCCATCACAATAGTATTTTAAGTTTAAGCAATGGCGAAACCAGAGACAGTCAAATCCAGTAGGAGTGTAACACTGTTCTGATATCGGTAAAGGTGTAGTTAAAGTAGTCCTTGAGTATTTTGTCACATGAAGTCCAGGGGTACATGCACAGTCGTTAACAACAAGTCCATTATCTATATCATGCAATTCAATCATACACTGATACCAACAGTATTTTGGGCGTAGGCCGTAAATGATTTCTTCACAGGCAAAACGGTAATTCGTTTTCATCAAAACATAGGAACCTGTTAGACATGTTGCATACTGTGGTTTATCGTACTTGTCCAACTGTAAATCGTAAATCCCACTTGGTCCATAATCGGGATTACAGTGCCGCAAACCTGTCCATAGAGTTATTAAACCTAGCATAGAAATTGCTCAGCACACTTGTTGTACTATACCTATCACTTTAAAATCCGCTACCACAAAAGTGAACATTAAACACAGATCATAATTGTTTTCTTTGACAAATTAAAACAAGAGGTGCTGTGAAGGATACCAAGGGGGAAATAATCAGGATTTAAACGAATTCCCGTGTAAAACCTGAATAGATGATATGGTGAGTGGTGGGTAAGGCGTACTGAAAACGTTTTATCTTGCAAAAATATATGTTTTACTTGATATTTTGTGTTACCTGTGAATATCGAACATAAATTAAAGCCATATAACATGACTAATGAGCACTGTTTTTCACATCAACTATAATATTTTAATTATATGGGCATGGGGATTTTCAACACCATCTCATTACCATGTAAACAGAATTTTGATGTATTTGAAATAACATGATCTTTATAGCCAGTTTGGTGGCTTTATACAGCGACTATTTATCTTTATAGAAGGGAGGAATAAGATATCTTGAAAACAACTTATGTTTTTGAAAAACACGACGTTTTTTTTTTTGGTTTTTTTTTGGTTTTTTTTTTTTATTATTGTTAGGGATGTCATGATAAAGCAATAAGAAAAGCAAGGCTAAAGCCGTAAAATAATCAGCCAAATAAAGAATAAAATGATCAGATTATTTTATTAACGCGGGATTACTGTATCTGTACATCAATGTAATACCAATTTGTTCCTTTCCTGCCATGATGTTATAAATAGTTTCTGTACATTGTAATTTTGTTTAAAATCTATCAAAGCCTTATTTGCAAGGTAAATCCAATTAATATGGGCAAACGTTTTTAATTGACATATTTGCAAAAATATTTCTTGAAGTCAAAATTTGGGTTACATGTGATAACTTTACGTTTATTAATATATGAGTCATATTTTGTGTTTAAGATAAAAAATTAAAAAAAAGATTTATGACTCAATTCATAATAATTTTATACGTTTTAGTTTACAATAAGGTTTTCCCAAATGATATTCATAATAGAATTCTAGTTCTTAATACATAGTTTCATGTGCACTTAACCTACACAAGACATATATCAAAGGCGCAAATAAATACATTACATCATATAAAAACATACATATCATTTTCTAAAAGAAGATATAATTGCAAAATGCTTCGGTAATTTATATTTATGACACCTATTTAGCATATGAATTCAGTATTCCGTATCAGTACCTTGATAATATTTTTTTGTTTTTCATGTTTTTAATAATCATTAGTTTTCCCGTTATACTGTAGAAATTGACCAAAAAAATGAATTTCTTAAAATAGATCTAATATTATCAGAAATATTTTTTCATGCCGTTTTATTAAAATACATGTTTGAAAAAATATTGTTGATAATATTAGATCTATTTTTAGGTATGCATTTTTGCAATTTCTACTGTATAATCTGAAAATGCATGATTATTAAAAAACAAAAACTATTATCAAGGTATCAATACGTGCTACTGTATACTTCGGTTAACCTTTGTTAGAAAGTAATTTGTATGTTCCTGGATTTTAATATTTCAGTTTCGCTAGGTAAATTAAAAACGTAAACAAATCAAGACTGAAAAGGCCGGTTATCGTTTTCTTTTTCAAATTAATCGTATTTGGACGATAAATTTTCCTCGGTCGCTCCACACGGTGTGTTTATTTCAGTGGAAGTAATCTTTTTTTATTGTTTCGTTTCGGTTTATTCACAACTTTAGGAGACTCGTGGTTATACTTTCTAAAAATACATAACTCCATTATCTTTGAAAATATCACATTCTAAAACCATTCAATAATGGTTTTCCAAATTTATATTACAAAGCATAACTGATAAATTAAATACTGTTAGTAACTAATCATAAGAAAGGAAATAGGGTTAGATGGTATATGAAACAACTATCAACGAGATATCAATTGACGTCTATCAAACCTTGTACATTGCCATAAGTTAATTATCGTCTGGACAAATGTCAATAACTTAAAACAATAGATATTTAGGTATATGTTATTTATTGATAGGGAAATCAATATTAGTAACAAAGAAAACAATATGTAAAAGTCTTATTACAGTGTTTTATGGATTGTGTTTTGATATGAAAAAGAAATTAATGATGCACTGACATGGAAAATAACGTCAAAATAATTGTGGACGCTATCGATACAGCCAACCATTCAAACAAAATCCTTGTATCTTGTAGAATACATGAATATAGGTTTTAAGTAATTGGTCGGGGAAATATTCCTCACTTCATAATTTACCGGTAACATACACAAACATCACTAGAAACAAGAGCAAAATGAACGAGATTGGATATATTAACATGGTTAAAATTTGACAAAAATATTTCATGGTAAAAAGAGTGACAATTAACAAACGGAAACGAACTCTCGTTCCTTGTATCGTTAAATTTAGTACAGATTGTCCTTAGTAAACAATTGAAATACTTAAGTCTAAGTAAGGACAGTAATTGATTTCTATTTTTAATTTTGTTTTAAAACATTCTCTTGGTAAATTCCGGGTCTATATCAAGACAATTCTTCAATATTTTAAATAAACAAAAATACTTAAAGGACTACAATCAGTGTCCAAAGAAATATTTATAACCCGTTGAAGACTAGCCATAATGAATATTTACACTTTTTTAAGGCCGAAACTGACACATACAAAACATATCTTTCAAAACAAAAGCAAAACTATAACATAACAACATTCTTTGTTAGTCTTGTTAGATTTATAATTTTGTTCATTTATATATTTAGGAGTTAAGTATGCCATTCATTATCACTGAACTAGTACTCATTATTGTTTAGGGACTAGCTGAAGCACCCCTCCGGGTGTGTAATTTTCTTGCTGTGTTCAAGTCCCATGCCCTTCGACTATTTTCTGATTTTGGTCAGGTGGTTGTCTTTTTCACACATTCCCCATTTTCATTCTAAATTTTATTGGATGAAAACTGTCAAATGTGTATACAAAATATATCTACACAAACACACACATACTCACATACACACAAATATCGTTCAAATGGTTGTAAGTACTCGATTTATGTTGTTAAAATAAGCCCAAGAAAAAAATATGTAAATCTAGGATCCATGATTTTTTATAAATTCTTCCCAGAATAATATCCATGGGAATTTTGTATTTCGTTAATTTTGTAACAATGAATTACTGATCGAGCTATGTACATTATTAAACAATTATACTTAATGGGTAGCAATGATTTATAAACAAGTGAACGCCAGAGTTGCATATTGAAATCAAATCCATGTACAAGTTTATTCCTAGTCTTCCGTTAGGATGAAATGTCTAATGTCACGTGGTCTGTTTAGTCGTACCCATCTTGCTAAGCACATGACACAAACAGCAACAACAAATATTCCTAAAAACACTCCGATTCCTATCCCCATGATACCAACATGGCTGTTTTTCTTTTCCTCATGCTTTCTAGGTTTTGTTTGTTCTGAAAAAAAAAGATATTATCATCATTGCTATTTCATATACATCTGGGAAAAGTTTGTCAATATATATGTTTATGATACGCATCAATGCATATGTAAGGTTATAACTAAATCATAATATATAAATGCATCGACAGATTGACAATACATTAGCATTATTCATGTTCTGAGCTATATCTGATCATGAACATTAAATGGAATACATGTATATCGAACATTAAACGGAATACATTTATATCGAACATTAAACGGACTACATATATGTTGTTAGTTGATGTGGTTCATAAGTGTTTTTAGTTTCTCGTTATTCTATAGATAAGACCATTGGTTTTCTAGTTTGAATGGCTTCACTCTATTTTTTGGGGGCCCTTTATAGCTTGCTATGTGATGTGAGCCAAGGCTCCGTGTTGAAGACCGTACCTTGATCTATAATGGTTTTTTTTAGATTGTGACTTTGATGAAGAGTTCTCTCATTTTCACTCATATCACATCTTTTTACATCTAGATAACAATTTGAAATTAAAATGTAAGGCAATTCTCTGGTCCATTAAACTCAAAAGGCGTTAAAAAGTCATGATTGCATGTTGTGCAATATTGTAATCTATCACATTATTCATGCTATCATTTGATTAAATTCAACAAGACGGCCTGTCTTTAGATAAAGACGACAGCAGTGTACTGCTTTGGAAATCTAGTATAACTAAGTCAATTATGACAGAAAATTCTAATTAAAATAAATGAAGGGAATCGCCTTTCCATCCAAAAAGGAGCTAGATCAGCTGCGACGACAGGGAACGCGCCATATATTTCAAAAATCGAAACAAAAAAGGAAAATCACAAAAAAACTGAACTCCGAGGAAAAGCCCCTTATCAAATGGCAAAATCAAATGCTCAAACACATCAATCGAATGGATAACAACTGCCATATTCCTGACTTGGTCCAGGCATTTTCTTATGTAGAATATGATGGATTGAACATGGTTATATAGATAGATAAACCGCTCACTTGTATACAGTCGCATCAAATTTCATTATATTGACAACGATACAAATCATTGATGATTATTCCTAATGCAACAATTGCACACTTAATATACCACATGGATAGGTTATCAAGAAAATTATCAGTTAATAATTGATTGGCAAACAAAACCGTTCAATATAGTTCAAAACTAGACGGTATATTAATCATAACATCGAATCATCATCGGAATAAAAACGGCTTAAAATAAAAAAAAATATTTCATTTTTAAACCCCAGAATTTTAAGGAATATCATTATCATCTTAGTCATGTATGATCTTAGAATAAAGACGTTACATCGGTTCCCAATCCCATCGGTTTAAATTTTAACTAGGCTTTTATCTAACTAATTGGTTTAGATTTACAAGAAGGATATTTCAGTATAGTTTGATTTCGAGAGGTACGGTTCACTTTTTGTTATTAATCAGAAACTTAAACTTGGATCGCATTGATTTGACATTTTTTCGTTTCAAAATTATTGTATTGTATTGTATTCATTATTGTTTTCTTTTATTTTTCTATGTGTCTCCTTTATCCGCCTGTAATTTTTTACTTATCTTTTTTTGTTTTTTTGTTTGTTTGCTAGAACTAATTAATGGACAAAGGACACCCCAGTGATAGGTTTACAAAGTCATTTTGATATGCCAATACAATGAAATATAATAAAGGAGGGGCGATAGATACCAGAGTGACAGTCAAACTCATAGATCGAAAAGAAAAAGACAATGCCATGGTTAAAAAAGAAAAAACAAATAGACAAATAATAGTACACAATACATAACATAGAAAACTAAAGCATAAGTCACTCAACCCCACCAAAAACTTAGAATGATAAGAGGCAGACTTAACCGTACCTGTTGTATTTGCCATCTCTAATTCGGTGGGATAAATGCATTCAGCTTAGTCACCATATTTTTAATTATTTCGTGACAAAACATCAAGGTAAATATATCTGACATATCAAAACAAGTTGAAATATAACAACAGCGTACACACTATCCTGTAGAAGTGTAAACTGTCAAATTGATTTGTCATTTGTAAATAATAGTCATGGCAATGAGTACCCGAGTACTCGGGTACTCGATCAGAAGGCCGAGTACACGAATTTATATAGATATAGGAAGATGTGGTGTGAGTGCCAATGAGACAACTCTCCATACAAATAACAATTTAAAAAGTAAACCATTATAGGTTAAAGTACGGCCTTCAACACGGAGCCTTGGCTCACACCGAACAACAAGCTATAAAGGGCCCCAAAATTACTAGTGTAAAACCATTCAAACGGGAAAACCAATGGTCTAATCTATATAAACATGTACTCGGATACTCGTTTGCCTTTAATAAATCTTCAGATATTCCTTCTCACATTTCCCCTCTATTCAGTTTCCTTTGAAATATTGTTCGTAGTACTAGTAACAAGAATATAACGTAGGATACTAATTGCCATCCGCTCTATCATTTTATACGCAATTGCTGTACAAACTCTAATATGTCATTACAATTAGAAAGATCATTACATAGGGAACATGCATGTGTCCTAACTAAGTTTCAATTTGACAGTACTTCAACGTCATCAAAAACTACCTTGACCAAAAACTTTAACTTGGAGCGGAACAGACGGGAAAATGAACAAGAGAACGGACAAATACACCAAAAACCATAATGACTCGCTTATCGTGTGAAATATCCCTTTGGTATCTTTCTCATCACCTTTAGAATGCCAACCACATATAACTGCGCTCTTAGAAAATAGCTAGTTATTTAAAAGTATTGTGTTAAAAGTAAAAGCAGTTGGTCTTAAAATAATAACGAACTCTAAATACGTTTTTAACGAGAATAATAAAAGAAATCTTCGTCAGTTTTAGACATTCATATATAGACATTATAATTTAAAGATCCCCATAACCATTCGTATAAAGACATTATCCTTTAAAGACCCCATTATTGACAAGGAAGTTGGGATTCCCGATATCATATTCCAACATTACCTGTGTTTTTTTTAAATAGTTGGATTTTTATGTACAAAAAAAATACCTATACTTTAAATAGGTAAACTTTTTGAAGTCTGTGTACTTTGATAAAAAGTCGAAACACAAACTGTTAATGACCAAATGAATGTATTTTAGCTTTAACAAATAAAAGCCGTCAACAACCTCCTAAATGACCTGTTGTTGATATACTTTAACACGTTAAGGTACGAGTATTTGGAGTAAATTTCTAATTTGAACTTAATTTAAATAAATATGTGTACATCAAGCACAGCACAGCACAGTAAAACGTATGATTCTGTAAATTTTGTTAAATTGGACGCAAATAATTTTCGAACTTATTATGGTAAAATTCAGAATCTTCAAATTAAAACAACAGTGTAAAGCAAGCAACATTTAGATTAAAATATAAGGTTACCTGGATACGAGGCGTTACGGTGTAGGTACGTATCTTCACAATGAATGTCTTTACACACAAACATTTTGTCAAGTTGTATCAATTTCCTTTGAAATTCACCATCTTCGAAGGCATTTGCGAATTTCATCAGTGCCTCGTCTAATCTTGTACCATTTTGCTTCCCTTGATTTTTATCGGTTTTTGGTGGTACAGCTAGATATACAATTATTTGTTGTGACAATACGCAAAACCAACGTATGCCTTCGTCTTGCCAATTCATTTTTGTTACAATTTTAGAAAAGTAATCCTCAATCATTTTGTTTGTAACGTGAATATTTGACGTCGGCGAGAAGAAAAGTCTCATTTCCGTTATATTACTTTTTTTTTCTGGTGTTGAACAATTCTGAATTAAATGCATGAAATGCGCAATGCTTGGAACAAGATTCTTGTCGAATGATTCTCTTATGCTCCAAAATATAGTCCATTGAACATCATTGGACAAATCGCATAATGATATGACACCAAGTGGTTCTGTAAGACATTGATTACGTACAGAAGTAGCTTTATTTTCTACAGTAGAACAGTTGAGATGCAACCATTGTTTCAAAACAGGAGTCATTTGAACTTGAAAGCATTTCTGAGCACTTTCATACCATAAAGAACCATTTTCGGAAATCTTCTCTTTAGTTTTTGACGCAAAGTTACAAATGTTTGAACCCAATTCAATCACTTCTTTGTAATCCCTACCATGACAAAAATATTTGGAATTTAAGCAAGTACTGAACCAGAGGCAGTCATATCCTGTAGGAGTGTGACATCGTCCAGGTATAGGCGAATGTGTTGTCGAGATATACCCAGGGTATTTTGTTACATGTTGTCAACTCAACCATACACTGATACCAGCAGTATGTAGGACGTATTCCATACAGATTTTTCCCACAAGCATATCGGTAATTCGTTTTCATCTCAGCATAGGCATTTGTTAGGCATGTTGCATACTGCGGCAGATCGTAGCCTTTTAATGGTACACAGTCGTAAACTCCGCTCGGTCCATTATCAGGATTACATTTGCGAAAACCCAGGCAAATGGTAATAAGACCGAATATAATAATTGCTATACCCGCCTTTTGCACTGTATCCATGGCTATTTAAACTGTAACTACAAATGTGATTATCTAACATGGCTTTTAAATTCTTTTGGTGTAAACAAATTTAAAAAGGGGTACGGTAAAGGTAAAGGTTTTTTACGGAGAAAACAATCAGAATTTTAGCGTACTAGCGTTTAAATCTCATAGGTAGATATTATTAGATATATATTATTAAAGTGTTGAGTAAAATGTAATGTTTTTTCTTGATAAAAATTATATCATATTAATTTCTACGTTATGAAACCTCTGTATTATTTTCTATCACTAAAACTTCCTGTTTTATAGAATTATCATTTACTTAACATGTTTACATTGTTTTCATATATGTATTTCATTATCAAATAACACAGACAAAAAGAACATGTACCAGGGATAAAATAACAAAAGATACAAATTCGAATATAACGTTTGTCAATACGTTTTCTTTCTCAAGGTTTAACATTTCTTAAGTTCAATTGTCAAGCATAGATACCAGGAACATAGTTGATAAAGACTAATCAGTGATCCTCAAATAAAAAAAGTTAAAAGGGTCAATTAATCAACCAAATAGAGGCAATATAGTTCATATATAACTAAACAAATGTTTTGAATAATGAAATAATTATGGAATGCCATGAATTATATGTTGAAGTTGAAATAAATCCTTCGTAAATTTTACGGACGCCATCACGAGTTGGTTGACCATAGCTGTTTCACATATGATATCGGATATGTTCCTTAAGTCGTAACCAAAATTACCTTTCCTTTCATGAATGTGACCTACTGAATTAGACTATTTACCGGATTCGTTATAACATGAGCAAAAGACGGTTGCCATATTTGAAGCGGAATCTGCTTACCCTTCTGGAGCACCTGAGATCACTCCTAGTTTTTGTTGGGGTTCGTGTTAGTTATTCTTTAGTTTTCTATGTTGTGTCATGTGTGCTATTAGTTGTCTGTTTGTCTTTTTTGTTTTTGGCCATGGCGTTTTCGATTTGTGATTTTGACTGTCCTACTGGTGTCTTCCGTCCCTCTTTAATAGAAAATATATCATTATATCAAAATATTCTTAAAAACTAATGGGAGCAAATTTGTCAAATCGACTTTATTTAATAGTAAATTATTGCAATCTAGTTGTGCACCTTTAATTCTTATGCTTGTTTTAATACCCCTTAACTGTCAATAATATCAGAAAAAGTGATATATTGTTATTTTTATTTTTTGAAAAAAAATCGGGACGTGACAATTTTGGCGAATAAAATGAGCCTTTTCCATATAGTTATCGTTATTTATGTCACTAGGTGTCTGTCTTATATATATAATATATAAATATCTTATATCTACAAATATAAAAAAATACGACACTCTAAGGAAAATTCCAAACGGAAGTCCCTAACCGATTGGTAAAATCTAAAGCTTAAACACATCAATCGGATGGAAAACACCTGTCATATTCCTGACTATAGAATATATCAAACATCTTTTTATTCTTAAGGAGCGACTGTAATATGTTTTCTGTATATGAAGACATAACATCAGAAATTTGGTGCACACTGAATAACCCGCGTAGTATTCAATGCATAAAAAAAACACATTAAATTATATTAACAGGTAAAACAGGATATTGACGGTATATGGAAGTGATACGCACATGTTCAATTTGACCACAATCATGTCAATATTAAAAATCGAAATACAAACATGTCTTTCATCCTTGAAATTCAACAATTGTTTGTCTGAGAAAGTTTAGCGAAATATACCAAAGAGATATTCCCAATACTAAGTCAACACACTAACAATGACGAAAAATGATTAAAAGACAAACAACAGTATGTATATACAAAACAAAAACAAAATATTACGACAGGCAACACGGACAACACGTACATAACTAAATCGGGTCGAACTCTTGGAAGCAGATCCTGTTACGTATGTGGCACTTTTTGTTTTGAAGAGCATTGATTGTTTTCTGTTCTCTTTATTAAAAGATCTTGTTCTAGTAGTATTTGCTGCATTCAACATTATTTTGACTTCACTTTTTCGACTGCATTAAGGAATAGTTCATCTTTTATATCGAATATTTTGAAGAGCAAGAAGCTTGTCATAATAGCATGTCGATTATAACAAATATTTTAAAACCAAAAAAATTAACTGCAATATGCTTCAAATAGTTACGCATGACAGATCCTTAACTCATGATTGAACAGCCATATTTGAATAAAAAGTACAGTTATTCTGCATTTTAAGAGTTTGAACTGATTGAAGTAATCTAATTTGCATATCCTGTTTACCCAACCTTGACCGGAGTGGTAGTGACAGATATTGACATCCTTTGTTGTCAGTTATATGTCGTCCGTCGTCTGTTAACTTTTATAACAATTATTTCTTCTGAAACAGCTGTCAGATGACTTTCTGTAAAGGTATTGCCCGTAAATGATGAGTTTTGTCCTTTTTCTGTATTTTTTATAAAAAATTAAGCTTTTATATTATATTTATGCAGCAAAAATGATCACTAACACCAGATGTAACAGTCAGCTAATATTGTCAATCGTTTTGTTATTTGAAACTTCTGAATACGTATTTTCGTATTTGTCGTCTTTTAAATTAAACAAAAATAAAAATAAAAATACTGATCTCAAAGAAATATTCAAAAAGGAAAGACCCTTATAAACACAGCAAAAAACTTAAATAACAAAAATTTCGAAGTCCGAGAAAAATTCTAAACAGAAAGTCCCTAAGCAAATGGCAAAATCAAAAGTTCAAATACATCAAATCAATAGATAACACATAAAGGCAACAGCAGTATACCGCTGGTCAAAAGTAAGAAATCGATTGACTGTTATATTCTTGACTTGGTACAGGCATTTTCTTATAGTAAATAAAAACATCTTCTAATGACGCCCCATAATTTGTCAATCTAACAATTGAAAGCAATTGAAACCCGACTTGTGTATCCACATAGGCCCCAAACACGGGTTTGTTCACAGTGCATTTCTATTACAAAATAGTGAAAATTAACAGAATCGCTTCTACGCTTTTTCAATAATAGTTTAACGGTGTGGTTTTCTTCTTATAGGGCAAATTATAACGAAATTATAGGACACTTCATTAGCAAGATATCGACATTTTCTGTTCAACGGCTCTTTAATTCTTTTGGTCAGCTTCCGAAATACTAGTTTTTGAACTTTTTCAGCTGAACAAAATCGAGCCATTACTTTAAAATTCATGACTCAAATTGTTAAACAGACGTGTAATGTCCTCCTCCTTCTTTCTATGCGAAGTATAACACAGGGGAAATAATTTTTTGAAGGCGTTTGCCAAAACTTAATTCAAGTAATACACTGTCAACATTAGAGAGAGCACTGTTCATTGGTCATAGCAGAATTAAGATACGTATTTGCAAGCTGACTTAAAAGAAAAATGTTTCTACTACATATTAAACATTGTTTAATTTAATGTACTTGTAAGCTTTTAATCATTTTTAAACTATCGACTGATCGGTTGTGAGGGGTGATTTTCGAAATATTAAAAACACAAAAAGAATTCAAATAGATGTTCCATGCAAAGGCAGACTAAAAATTGTTAGAGGTTGAAGACGACCTAACATAGATAATACACACTCAACATTGATTGTTTTGAAAATATGCACTGTTATTATCCACTTGAAAGGTTTGTTTTCAAGGGTATTCAGACTAAAAATGTTCTTAAAAAACACATCAGAAATGTGTTTCACTTACATATGAGACAATATCTGAAAAATGATAATTTCCAGATTCAATCTTTCAATAGAAATTATTATTTTTATTCAACCAACTTTTTGGAAAACCTTATGTTTCAGTATTAACTAGAGTATATTTTGAACCAACTATTGCAATTAAACATTTCTTCTTATGTTTCTTCCAATGAAATGTTGTTCAGTAATTTTTTCTGACAACTTAATCATTCAAAGAATATCGAAATTAATTAAACAGGCTTCCGATTTGCACGAATATTAGAGCTCATATAATAAACTTGTCCCTTACTAGTATGTTTTTATTATAACTAAAGCTTGGAATACCATTTTGTCCCAAGGGGTAATTTCCCACCATTTTTTCCTTTAAAAATGCCCTGTACCAAGTCAGGAATATGGCCATTGTTATATTATAGTTCGTTTCTGTGTGTATTACATTATAACGTTGTGTCGTTTGTTTTCTCTTATTTTTGAGTGTAAATTCACATTGCGATAAGACGTGTCACGGTACTTGTCTATCCCAAATTCATGTATTTGGTTTTGATGTTATATATATATGTTATATTTGTTATTCTCGTGGGATTTTGTCTATGTGTGTTACATTTTAGTATTATGTCGTTGTTCTCCTCTTATATTTAATGCTTTTCCCTCGGTTTTAGTTTGTTACCCCAATTTTGTTATTTGTCCATGAATTTATGAGTTTTGAACAATGGTATACTACTGTTGCCTTTATTTTCCTCCTGTTACCACTGGTTTTTTTTCACCTGTGAAAACGTTTGAAAGGCCAAAATTGTATTTCTTATAATGCATTGAGAAGAGCACCATTGCCTGAATGTATTAATTCACATGCATAGTTTGGATGGCAGCCAGTTTAAAATATCCAATCCCACCCAAGATAAGAGTTTAGTGAAAATAATTTTGCTGTTCTTTCCTGTGACAGCATTTTTGTGTACCTTCTGAGAATATTTGATTGTCAACACTATCATCATAACATTAAATATGTTTTATAGTACCTTTTTAAATTGATATTTAGATAGAAGTCAACTTCCACACAATTCAAATAAAAGGACAAAAAGTACTGTGTATATCCTTTGTATTAAGTTTTGTCATGTTTCTCGACGAAAAGTAACAGCATAGCCACAACTAGTAACAGGAAGGATGTTAAAGTACAATTTCACTGAGGAAACACAAAGTTAATCTACTATATGCCAACCAATGCATTTAATATAAATGTTTTGAATGAAAGTACATGTTTTTACCTTTGAAAATAGCAGAGAACTGTGTGCGATTCTAGTATAGTAGATGGTAACAAAAATTAATTTATTTTTAAAAATTTTAGCAACCTGTAGCCTAAATATACCAAAAGATATTGTAGAATCTGAAATGAGATAATGTACCACATTTTTGCTTTATACATTTTCAAGAACAAAATAGTTAACTTAAACACGCATACAGGCGTACCTGTTTTCTGGAATGAAGCCAAAATAATATTCTTTGAATCTCGATTGTCTGCTTTTTATAAAGTCCTCATTAAATTATATCCATGTGGATTTTGTATTTTATTAGTTCATGATAAGTATGTAGCAAGGGAATTCTCATAATTCCTCCGCATATGGGGAATCCGCATTTGTTTAATGAAATTTTACCGGGTTAGTACTAATACCGGCAACACGACGGTTGCAATATGTCGAGCAGGGTCTGCTTTCCCTTCTGGAGCTCCTCTGATGATGTTGCGTTATTTAGTCTTTATTTTTCTATGTAGTATTTTGTGTACTATTATTTGTTCGTCTGTCTGGGTTTTTGTTTTCTTTTTTAGCCATGGAGCTGTCAGTTCATTTTCAATTTATGAGTTTGTAGTCCGTCTTGCATCTTTCGTCACTCTTTTAAACATGAAACGAGATAAGGAGCAATTTTTAATAAGAGTGGAACGTGAACTTTGCAGAACTAAATCCAATCATTGTTCAAAGTTATTTTAAGTCTTCCACCATGATTTTTTTCAGCAGTCAGGCTTTTGTATTTTCCTTACATCATATATACAATTAATTTTCATAATCTCTCTTTTGTCTCTCTGATTCTGTCCTTTTCCCTGCATGTTATTAAAACTGAAATGAAATTCTTCTATCCTAATCGATTTAAAAATTAAAAACAAGGGGTATACGAAAAGCTCAACCAAGCAAATATGTCAACAAAAGGAATTGAATGTCACAATGAATCCTTAAGTGCTTAAGAATAATAGTTCGAAGTAAAAAAGTAAGATGAAAATATATAATTATAATATTATCAAAATTGTGTTGAATTTGGGGGTACACTTTTTCAACATATTGATGGCATTCCTATGGGAACGAACTGTGCGCCTCTCCTTGCCGATCTCTTCTTATTTTCATATGAATCGGATTTCCTTCAGACACTTCTCAAAAACAAGAAGATTAAAGAAGCCAGATTATTAAATTTCACTTTCAGATACTAGTATATTGATGATGTTATTTCCATAAACAATCCGAACTTTTCTGATTGGGTTCCAGTAATAAATCCAACCAGAACTAGAAATTAAAGAAACTACAGACACGGCTTCCTCCGCCTTAATCTTAGGTTTATATCTCAAATTTTACATACACAGTCATCTCAGTACGATAATCTATGACAAACGAGACGATTTTAATTTGAAATTATAAATTCCCCCACCTTAGTGGAAATACACCAACTTCACCTGCATATGGGATATACATTTTCCAACTTATTCGATATTCAAGAGTTTGCAGCTTCTTCTCAGACTTCGTAAAATGTCACAAGTGCCTGGGCAGAAAGTTGATGAATCGGGGGTATGTCAAAGAACGTCTTGTCTTATTTCTAAAAACAAGTTCATCGGAAGGTACCAAGATCTTGTTGATAAATATTCCGTATCAACTTCACAAATAATACATGATAGTCTTGATGTGTAAATTCTGCGTACTGACGTTGTTTATAATTTTAAAATGTTATATTGTTCTTTTATTTGTCTTCTTTCAATTATTAATATTACTTTTACTGTTTGGTCTGTTTTCCGTGATATCCATTTGACGAAGCTTGTTACTTATAAATCCCGTCGATATGTTTGTATTATTGTTAATTTTTGCTGGTGTGTTATTTATGTGCGAGGTTTTGTGTTTCTTTGGTTCATATGACATGACTCTGTACTTTTATAGATCCCTTCATTATGGTATTGTTCTATTATATGTCGTTATGTTTTTGTTCTATTATAAATTTGAAAAAACTTCGAACGACTAACGACAAAATTGTAGTGGTATTAACCATATGTGAATTCTAAAAAAATTCCTAAAGAAGTTCAGGATAATTTTATATCTAGGTCTATTTCTAGAATAAACTCTTATATAACTTTTGATTGTTTAAACCTGTATACCACAATTTCCGATTGGAAATTATATATATCATTTTTAAATACTTTGAATTTTTAGATTGTAACACAGTTATGACTGATGTACCCATATTTTGACTATTTTACCTTTTATGTCTGTTTTTTACACGCATCGTTGTAAGTATCAAGGAATCTGATGCGACTGTCATACAAGTGAGAGGTTTAGCGCTAAAAAACCAAATTCAATCCAAGAATTTCTATATTTGAAAATACCTGTTCCAAGTCAGGAATATGACAGTTATTGTCCATTCGTTTGATGTGTTTTATTATTTGATTTTGCCTTTTGATTAGGAACTTTCCGTTTTGAATTTTCCTCGAAGTTCAGTATTTTTGTGATTTTACTTTTTATTAACCATAATGATAATGAATGATATGTTACTCAGTTCGTTACCATCTGACATTTTGAAGCTACTTCAGTCGCTTATCAATCTCATCATTAATATCAAATTTCAAACTTCCCCCTGATTTAGTATATATCCATATACAGCACAGTTAAAGTACCACACACTATCAAGTTGACAAATATCACAGAGTCTAGTAATCCATGTTGCATCTTGTTACATCATCAACTCATATATAAATATGCATATTGTAACATCATCAACTAAAATATAAATTCAATGTTTAGTCATGTCTTTTTTCTATTCTTCCATATTGCGGTATTTCACTTCAGATTTGAAAAGATTTAGGAAACCTGGTCTATATTCTCCTTGTTTACCTGATATCCTATAAAAAGCTTGGATTTTCTCATGTATAATGGTGACCTTTATAGTGTCTTTCCCGATTTTCTTTTTTACGATCTTTCTCCGATTTTTATCCTTGTCTTCTACCATGTTGGAGTGTTTTGTATCACGTTGTTTATTGAACACCTTGCACAACCATCTAACAAAGCACAGGACAAATGAAATAGCTACTATTATTCCTACAAACAATCCGACTTCCATGATAGCAAAATTAGGTTTTTGCTTTTCATGTTCTTGTTCCTCCTGACTGCTAGGTATTACTGAAAAAGATTATTTTAGAAAATTACAGTTTCATATGAATCAATGAATATGGGGGTACTCGACATTATGGAAAAAATACCTATCCAATCTACCAACACATCTACAGGTAAATAATAGATAGGAGTAACACATCTATCTATGAGTGATTACGAGCATTAAACCTACATTCCACATTTACCATAAACGATTGAAAAATCAAATTATCTGGCAATTTTCCTATCTAATGAAATCATATTGCCTTAGTTCAAACATATTTTATTTGCTGTATTAAGGCAGCACCATGCAATTTTTTTTTCACCCTCAATCAGACAATTTTAAAGTTGTCAGTTTGTTTTAGATTTATGAGTTTGACTGTCCCTTTGGTATCTTTCGTCCCTCTTTTAAACTAATGTTATGTCTTTTATCCAGCTTTAAATCTTAAAATGAGGAATCAAAAGAAAAAAGAAAGATTAATCTTGCTGCAATTGTTTAACATTTCATAGCGGTTTGATACTGTTACTTTATTTATTATTTGATTTATTCATTGATTTTGTATTTACATTGTATCATATATCAAATTCCATCTCAAGTCAAAATTTATAAAAGTAAACCATTATAGGTCAAAGTACGGTCATCAACACGGAGCCTTCGCTCAAACTTAACAGCAAGCTATAAAGGGACAAAAAATTACTAGTATAAAACCATTCAAACGCAGGAAACGAACGGTCTAATCTATATAAAAAAACAGAAATGAGAAACATTTATGAACCATATCAGCAAACAACAACTACTGAACATCAGATTCCTGAACACAATTGTAGCTGGTAAATACGGTTTAATGGTACCAAACCTTTACTCTCATCTGAAACAATACTGTATTATCACAATATTGAAAGCCACATTATAAAATATCAATTTAAACACAGTGAACATATACAGTTAATGACAACGTTGCATTACCAAATAAGTTGAAGTAATAAAATTGTAGACGAATTGCAAAAACCTAAAATGTCAAGTTGGTTTTAAAATTTGTAAAATAACAATTGATATGTGAGTTACTAGCGTTAGTAATCTGTATAACTGTATTGCTGCGTCTTATATTATTGTTTAAACATTTCATATATTAACTCGTTTATAATGTTTAAATTACTCTGTGGTATCTTTTCATTTTATACAATAAACTAGTTGTCGAAAAACATTATAACCATAAAGTCATGGCTATTGTTCTTGATACCTGATGTCTATAAGAAACGATAACAAAGTGCATATCATGTTATTATAATAATAACAAAACGCTCTATCATTACACTTTGTAATGAGACTAAATATATATAATTATGCATATATATCAGTTGTAACTAGTGGCGAAATACACTTTAAAGACTTTCAAACTTTAAAGTTCAGTAAATTGACAACACCATTTGTAAATACATAGTTGCTGTATAGCCAGTCACTATCGTTAAAAACTTCCATGTTAAGAACCCTACGCAAATCTGGGAGGTGCTCCAAAAGAGTAAGCAGATTCGTCTATATATGTGGCACTCGTTGTGTTCCTCGTGTAAGTACAAACCAGGTAATAAACCTAATGTTGAGGTTACATTTGAAGGAGTACGGGAATGGGATTACGTCGATTAGAATAAATCCGTCGTGATATGTAAAACAAATTTTCTGAACCTGTCACAAATAGATATTTTAAAACCTTTATATAGCCCCATTGTTTACAACATAGTACATGCTGTTGTATTTTCTTTCTTTAATAATTTTTCAACGTCAACTTTAACATATACATAGGCCTTTGTCATCCAGTTTTGAAATACGCAACTTCAGACAATATATAATTAAGATACGTATAAAATATGTGCAATTTGTTATTTAGATAAATACTTTTATACAACAAATTTTGCTAAGTTATGGCTCTTTGATCCTTAAAGATTTGACAGATACACAAAATTAATAATTAAAAAAATAAGTTCTTCCTCGCGGTTGCACTTTCATGAAAAGATGAACACATAATGATTCCGACCAAGAAATATGTGTTTTCTAGAACAGATATGTAACCTTTAACAGCCGCCCAAGACCTAAACAATTGCTTGATGTAAGGTTATAAGGAAAACATTTGAGGTGAAAGTTTCATATGTTACATAGCTTTAATTTGATTAGGGACTTTTCGTTTTGAATTTTCTTCAGAGTTCTGTAGTTTTGTGATTTTACTTTTAACTGAGTATGTGTCCACCCAGTAAAGTGAAATGGATTTCTCCTTAAACCTTGTCAATCTGATGGACTATTTTTTTATCCATTCAGATATTGGAACGACCAATATCAATATTTGGATTCTTCTAAATTATGAATAGTAAAGTACTAGCAACATTAAGACAAATATTCAACTACACTAGAATTTAAGTTTCCCTGTGTATATTGCGTTACGGTGCAAGTACGTATGTTGAAAATGATAATCTTTACACACAAAAATTCAAATTGTTTCAAATTTTCTTTAATCTTGAACTGGAATTGACCCTTTTTGAGAATTTGAGAAATTCATCAGTTCCTCATCTAAACTTTAATGTTTCTGCTCCTTATTATCTTTGTCAGTTTTCGGCCGAACAGATGGACATAAATGATATACATGCAGTTGTTGTGATATTTCGCAATACCAGTGTATGCCATTTTCTTGCCAACTCATTTTTGCAGCAAGTTGTAAAGAATATTCCTTGATCAAGATTCGACGTTAGGAGTAGTGTCATTTTCTTGACATTTATTCTAATGTTGAACAGCCTTGGATTAATTTCATGAGATGCATGAGGTTCTGAACAAGATTTGCATCAAATGATTCCCGTATGCTCCAAAATATACTCAATACATCAACAGTGGACAAATCACATAACGATATGACGCACAGTGGTTTTGAAAGATACTGGTTACGTACAGAAGTAGCTTTATTTTCTACTCTTTTTAAATACCAATCACTTTTAGAAAATTACATTTTTTGTAGCTAGTTATATATTATGTAAAATTAAAAATATTTTAAAGCGGTTGGTCTTCACAAAATAACGGATGCCATTAATCGATTTGTAACGAGATTATTAAAAGAAATATTTGCCAGTTTTAACCATTAATATATATAGTCGCCGTCATGTAAAAATGGCACCATGTTTTTTGTTAAAAAAATTTTAAATATCAGCCGCGTTTACTCAAGATGATGTTTTTCTTTTAGCGGAAGTAAAATCCTGTCCAAATATCCACTACTGTCCTACCTTTTATTGTGTTTGCACTGTATAATCCTGACCTTCACATTTTTCAAGATTATTTACATTGTATAACCGCCATCTTGGTTTCTATGAGGGTCCCTTATTCCATAACATTCGTTACTCTCCGGTAATATCATTGTCATTGATGATACAATTTCCCGCGCTTTTTACGTAAAGATGACGAAAAGCTCCGAGAGACACAAGAAAATTGAGAGCACGTGGAACTCCACGGCAACACTTCCGGTAATAACAATGTCGGATTCCACCATACAAATTAATCTTGGATTATGTGAAGGTCAGGATTATACAGTGCAAACACAATAAAAGGTAGGACAGTAGTTGATTTTTGGAATGATATTTGATTCCGCTAATTGAAAAACATGATCTTTAGTAAACGCGGTCGATATTTAAGAAAATTTTGACAAAAAACATGGTGCCAATTTTACGTGACGGCGACTATAAACATTATCCTATGAAGAACCCCATAACCATTTATATATAGACATTATCCTTGAGAGAGCCTGATTGTTGATTGTTGAAATACACTTTAAAGACGTTCAAAATTTAAAGTTCAGTAAATTGACAACACCATTTGTAAATACATAGTTGCTGTATAGTCAGTCACTATCGTTAAAAACTTCCATGTTAAGAACCCTACGCAAATCTGGGAGGTGCTCCAAAAGAGTAAGCAGATTCGTCTATATATGTGGCACTCGTTGTGTTCCTCGTGTAAGTACAAACCAGGTGATAAACCTAATGTTGAGGTTACATTTGAAGGAGTACGGGAATGGGATTACGTCGATTAGAATAAATCCGTCGTGATATGTAAAACAAATTTTCTGAACCTGTCACAAATAGATATTTTAAAACCTTTATATAGCCCCATTGTTTACAACATAGTACATGCTGTTGTATTTTCTTTCTTTAATAATTTTTCAACGTCAACTTTAACATATACATAGGCCTTTGTCATCTAGTTTTGAAATACGCAACTTTAGACAATATATAATTAAGATACGTATAAAATATGTGCAATTTGTTATTTAGATAAATACTTTTATACAACAAATTTTGCTAAGTTATGGCTCTTTGATCCTTAAAGATTTGACAGATACACAAAATTAATAATTAAAAAAATAAGTTCTTCCTCGCGGTTGCACTTTCATGAAAAGATGAACACATAATGATTCTGACCAAGAAATATGTGTTTTCTAGAACAGATATGTAACCTTTAACCGCTGCCCAAGACCTAAACAATTGCTTGATGTAAGGTTATAAGGAAAACATTTGAGGTGAAAGTTTCATATGTTACATAGCTTTAATTTGATTAGGGACTTTTCGTTTTGAATTTTCTTCAGAGTTCTGTAGTTTTGTGATTTTACTTTTAACTGAGTATGTGTCCACCCAGTAAAGTGAAATGGATTTCTTCTTAAACCTTGTCAATCTGGTGGACTATTTTTTTATCCATTCAGATATTGGAACGACCAATATCAATATTTGGATTCTTCTAAATTATGAATAGTAAAGTACTAGCAACATTAAGACAAATATTCAACTACACTAGAATTTAAGTTTCCCTGTGTATATTGCGTTACGGTGCAAGTACGTATGTTGAAAATGATAATCTTTACACACAAAAATTCAAATTGTTTCAAATTTTCTTTAATCTTGAACTGGAATTGACCCTTTTTGAGAATTTGAGAAATTCATCAGTTCCTCATCTAAACTTTAATGTTTCTGCTCCTTATTATCTTTGTCAGTTTTCGGCCGAACAGATGGACATAAATGATATACATGCAGTTGTTGTGATATTTCGCAATACCAGTGTATGCCATTTTCTTGCCAACTCATTTTTGCAGCAAGTTGTAAAGAATATTCCTTAATCAAGATTCGGCGTTAGGAGTAGTGTCATTTTCTTGACATTTATTCTAATGTTGAACAGCCTTGGATTAATTTCATGAGATGCATGAGGTTCTGAACAAGATTTGCATCAAATGATTCCCGTATGCTCCAAAATATACTCAATACATCAACAGTGGACAAATCACATAACGATATGACGCACAGTGGTTTTGAAAGATACTGGTTACGTACAGAAGTAGCTTTATTTTCTACTTTTTTTAAATACCAATCACTTTTAGAAAATTACATTTTCTGTAGCTAGTTATATATTATGTAAAATTAAAAATATTTTAAAGCAGTTGGTCTTCACAAATTAACGGATGCCATTAATCGATTTGTAACGAGACTATTAAAAGAAATCTTTGCCAGTTTTAACCATTAATATATAAACATTATCCTATAAAGAACCCCATAACCATTTATATATAGACATTATCCTTTAGAGAGCCTGATTGTTGACAAGGATGTTGGAATTCCTGATATCATATTCCCACACTACCTGGGGTTCTTTGGTTTTCTGTTTCCTTCTTGCTTGTAAAAGTCAATTCTAAAATTTAAAATATTCATAAACTAGTTTAAGTACGTCAACGTCAATGTAAAAAAATAAACAAGACTTGAAAAAGGAAACATTTAGCCTTTTTACAAGCAGCCGAGAATACCTTCTATATAACTTGTTGCATTTGTAACTAAACACGGCAATTTGGAGTTATAGTTCCCATTTTAAGCCAACTTTTTTGAATATATGTATATACAGAACATCACAGCAAAAACTTATTACTGTAAATTTTATTTAACTTACGGACTGACGCAAGTTCCCAGTTAAACATTTGAACTAGCAATGTTAATATTAAGAATCTTGAAATTAAGAAAAGGTTAAAGGCCAGCAACAATTATACAAAATCTCAACTACAGTCGCATATAATTTACCTGGGTATGTGGCGTTACGGTGTAGGTACGTTTCTTCACAATAAATGTCTTTACACACAAACATTTTGTCAAGTTGTATCACGGTTCCCTGAATATTGAATTGAAATTCACCATCTTCGAAGGCATTTGCAAATTTCATCAGTGCCTTATCTAAACTAGTACCATTCTGTTTTTCTTGATTTTTGTCGGTATTTGGTCGTACCGCTAGATTTACATGTACAGTCATTTGTTCTGATAATATGCCAAACCAACCTATACCTTCGTTTTGCCAACTCATTTTTTTTTACAATTTTAGAAAGGAACTTCTCGATCATAGTATTTGTAACGTGAGTATTGATCGTCGGCGTGAAGAAAAGTCTCATTTCCGTGACATTACTTTCCTTATCTAATGTTGAACAATTTTGAATTACGTTCATGACATGCAAAATGCTTGGAACAAGATTTTTGTTGAGAGAATCCCGTATGCTCCAAAATATAGTCCATACATCATCATGGGACAAATCGTATAATGATATCACGCCAAGTGGTGTTGAAAGACACTGGTTACGTACAGAAGTAGCTTTATTTTCAACGGTAGAACAATTGAGATGCAACCATTGTTTTAAAACTGGAGCCATTTGGACCTGAAAGCATTTTTGAGCATTATCAAACCATAAAGAACCATTTTCGGATATCGTCGTTTTAGTTTCTGGCGCAATTGTACAAAAGTTAATACCTAGTTCCAGCAGTTCCTTGTAATCTGTACCGTCACAAGAATATTTGTAATTCAAGCAATCGCGAAACCAGAGGCAGTCATGTCCTGTGGGAGTGTAACACTGTTCTGATATCGGCAAAGGTGTAGTTAAGGTAGTCCTTGAGTATTTTATTACATGTTGTCCGGGAGTACATGCACAGTCGTTGTAAACATGTCCATAAGTCATATCATGCAATTCAACCATACACTGATTCCAACAGTATGTAGGACGTTCACCATGCACATCTTCTCTACAGGCATATCGGTAATTCGTTTTCATCTCAGCATAGGAATTAGTTATGCATGTTGCATACTGTGGATGATCGTAGTCTTTTAATGGCACACAGTCGTAAACCCCACTTGGACCATAATCCGGATTGCATTGCAGCAAACCCGTGCATAGAGTTATTAGTTATTAAACCTAATATAGAAATTGCTTTGCACACTTGTTGTACTATATCCATGACTTTAAAAACTGTTACCACAAACGTGAAAATTTAACACAGATCATGTCTGTTTTTCTTCAACAAATTAAAACATGAGGTGCTGTGAAGGATACCTAGGGAAAAATAATCAGGATTTAAACGTTTTTTTCTAGATTACAAAACCTGATAAGATGATTTGTCAAAAACGAGATTTTTTTTAGTAGTGGGTAAAATGTAGTTTACAGCGATTTATCTTGCTATTAATTATGTTTTATTGCATTGTTTATGTTACCTCTGAATTTTGAAAATTCCCTGTTTCGTTTAATAATATGTTACTTTGGGCGTTTTCACACCAAATGTTGTGTAATATAAATATTTTACAATTACGCTGATGTTACATGTCCGATGAACATTGTTTTCACATTAAACATATTTTTTTTAATTACCTGTGCATGGGGATTTTTGTGTTTATTACAATTTAGTTTAATGTATTTGAAATGACATGGTCTCTATCAAGTAAGGTGGCAATATGCAGAAACTATTTAGCTGTTTTAAGGGGGTAAATTATAAGGTATGTATATCTTCAACAAAATATATTTTTTGGATGAACTCGAAGTTCTTTCAACTTGTTAAAGATGTCATTTAAGCGGCATGTACCAAAATGTGGAGGGGGAGTGGAGTAGAGTATTGGAGTGGAGTGTTGGAGTGTTGGAGTGGAGTCATGGAGTGAATTACGTAACAAATCCAAAAATCAATATCAATTTAAGATCCTTTATAATTGTTTTGTTTTTTGTTTTTTTTAAATTGCGGCACACAATGATTTCATATTATTTCATTTGTCATTTGATTATTCGTCAAAGTTGGACAATATTTTGGGTAGCATTTTATGACAGCTTAGTTGGAGGTGGGATAATGTTGTCTATGTCTTTACTGTCCTGAATTGTAGTGGATTTCTAATAAGAATGGGGGGAGCAAAGGCCCAGTAACTTTAATTTTGGACAAGCTCACAAAACTTTTATTAAAATACACATACATGTAGAGCTTATGTGAATTTTCAAATCGTGGTTGGTTTAGACCCTAGTTAAAAAATGTATGTCTTATTACTTGCAAAATATGTTAGAATCAAACAGAGACTGACAAATCATCTTGTGATAAAAATATTAAATTATTAATATTTTTGTTAACAATGGACTATGATATAACAAGAGTACACACGCTGAAATGTCTCGCCTTCTTTACTAATCATTGATATCATGTTGATAGTCCTAAAAATAAAGCTTTATTACAACTGTTACATAAACTCAACATTAACCAAGAAAACTAAATATTGATCAATGAATCATGAAAATGAGGTCACGGTCAGATGAACCATGTCAGTCAGACATGTACAGCTAACAGTTCTTTCATGTAACAAAAATACTTGACCTACATGTATTGCTTATAAATCAAGAAAAACAGATCAAAACACAGATACCTAACACTTAGCAATTCCATGAACCGTGAACATGAGGTCACAGTAAAAAAAAACCTGTGCGTCTGACATATAAATCATTAAATATTTCCATACACCAAATATAGTTGACCTATTCCATATAGTATAAGAAAAATAGACCAAAACTCAAAAACTTAACTTTAACCACTGAACCATGAAAATGAGGTGAAGGTCAGATGACACCAGTCATCTAGACATGTACACCTTACAATCATTCCATACACCAAATATAGTAGACCTATTGCATATAGTATAAGAAAAACAGACTTAAACACAAAAACTTCACTTTAACCTCTGAACCATGAAAATGAGGTCAAGGTCAGATAACACCTGTCAGTTTGACATGAACACCTTACAGTCCTTCCATACACCGAATATACAAGACCAATTGCTTATAGTATCTGAGATATGGACTTGACCACCAAAACTTAACCTTGTTCGCTGGTCCATGAAATGAGGTCGAGCTCTAGTGAAAACTGTCTGACAGGCATGAGGACCTTGCAAGGTACGCACATACCAAATATAGTTATCCTATTATTTATAATAAGAGAGAATTTAATATTGCAAAAATCTTACCTCTTTTATCAAGTACTCACTGAACCATGAAAATGAGGTCCAGGACATTAGACATGTAACTGACGGAAAGTTCGAAACTTGAGGCATCTATACAGAAAGTATGAAGCATCTAGATCTTCCACCTTCTAAAATATACAGCTTTTAAGAAGTTAGCCAACACCGCAATCCCTATGTCGAGCTTTCTGCAACAAAAGTTGCAGGCTCGAGAATAAAATTAAATTGTCAATCAACATTTTCACTTTGATTTCATCTTACATGTTAGTTCAATGACTTGTTAAAATCGTTTGTTTCTTCCAATTAAAAATAGATAAGGAAAATGTATCTAGCCACCATCGCCTGTCGATAGAACCCATAAAACTGTCATTACTATAACCTCAGAAAGTAAATAATTTTAATAGATGAGAAATGTTGTTGTTTTTGATTAATTTGATCATTACATATTTTGCATATTATGAAAACAAGACTGAAAAGCATAAATAAATTAATATATACATGACTTTTTGTATACGTTCAAACCTATGATTGCGTTGGATACAAATCGCAATTTTAATACATGTCCATGTAAAACAAATTTCGTTATTGAGGGGTCTAGATACAGCACAAACAACATTTTCCAAAAGACCAAAAAGTGAAAAATATAATTTAACAAAGTTATTTAGATATAAGTATATAGGTAATGAAAACATTTTCAACAAATTTCATTATAAAATGAAGATATTATCTATTGTCCTGAACATTTAATATTGAATTCCGAGCGATTTTTAGTAAAAACAAAGGCTCATTTGATAAACTTTGCTTTATTTCATTATGAATTCAAAATCTTTAAATTCAAACTGAGAAACCTTTTTTCATTGCACAGTCAATATTTAAATGAAAATATAGTTTAAAGAGAAACAAATTGTTTCAAAATTTAGAACTTGGACTTAACTACATTCTATGATCATATCATTTTAACACAAGATCATTTGGAACATTTCATTGTTTATCTGAAAATGATTGTCCAAAGCCGTAACATTTTCTTATTATTCCAGCTATGAAAGTTAGATGGAATGGTTGTTTATTTAAATAAGGTCTTTGAACTTCAGTGTCTTGCCTATACTCATTCATCTCTAATGATCGTTTGTTAGCAGATCCCTTCCTTTTTTTGTGTCGCACTTGAGGCATTTTGTCCTCTTGTTCTAGACAAACCAAAGTTAGATATTTTCGAAATCTCTACCCTGTTCTTTTTTAATTTATATTTTGCAAAGTAGTCCGTCGCGCCGCCTCAGACAGACAGACACTTGGACGGCCGGTTTTTCCATGCCCGTCGCATTGTGTTAGGCGGGGGGCCAAAATAACTAAAATAAACGATACATGTATCTTTTACCAAATAAGCATATCTTTTTCAGTTAAAACATTCAGAATTAAAGTGTCGTTTTTCTTTCAAAAGACTGTTCTGTTGATGCTGTTGTTTTGTATATACTAGCAGTTGATAATTTAACTTTGCATGTAAAATTGTTTATACCAGAATGTTGTTAACAAAGGTAAAATTGCCAAAAGGATCTTTAGTTATAGAAATTTATCATTTAACATTAATCGTATTTTTTTAATATTGTTTGGAGATACAACCTTACAAAATGCCCATGACACATCCAAGGTGAATTATGTTGGTATTATGTACATGCAAGCTGTTGGGCGCTGTTGAAACATTTATTCTATGATTTTTATAGCTACACATGTATACAAAAGTATCTTATAAATTGGTTTAATTTTAAAACTATTGAACCCACAACTCCACTACACTCTATTTCCTGACTCCATGATTTCACTCTATGACTCCACTAAATAAGTCCAACATTCCAACACTCCATCACTCCACCCCACTCCACTCCACTCCAACACTCCACTCCACCTTTAAGTACATGCCCACGTAAGCACAGTCTTAAGCAGTAAAACATTTGGCGAATATATGATAAAAATTTCGATTACGCGGGATTATTGCATTTTGTTCATTACATAGTAAACAAAATTCCTCTTTTTTCTACCATGATGAGTTTTTTGTATAATAATATCTTTAAGTAAAAATTCAGGTTACATATAATTCTTCCTAAACGTTTATTAATACATGAGTCAAGAAGTGTTTTGAAAGAATAAATCGGTTCTTGACTCAATTCATTATAGTATTATACTTTTAATGCCCAACCTACGATTAGATGTGCATTATGTTCTCTGGTGTTTGAAAAAGTCGAAGTACAATCAACTTGAAACTTAGTACAAATGTTTCCTATGATATGGTCTTTCTCATTTTAAAGTCACATTAGAGTTTTGATCCAAATCTCACGATCGACTGTATATTGAAAATGATAGTATAAGTGGGGCATCCGTGTACTAATAAAACATTCTTGTTTAATATTCAACAGGAGTTTTTCCTATGAATATTCATAAAAGAATTCTAGTTTTTCATGTACACTTACCTCACACAAGACATATAACAAAGATGGAAATAAAACAAATTATATCGAATTTAACGAAAATTCTTGAAGAAGGTCGATCAAGGAAAGGTCTTCGGACGCATTCATTTGATACATTATAATTCTATACGTTAACGAAAAATTCAGGTTGATAATTGAAATATTGTGCATGTGATAACATTGATATTTAAGTTCGTTTGATTGTTGAATTTTCTTGGTAAACGATTATTAAACGAGGGTATCACCAGCCCAGTAGTCAGTACTTCGGTGTTGACATGAATATCAATCGTGTGGTCATTTTTATAAATTTCCTGTTTACAGCAATATTTTGAAACTTTTGATCCTCAATGCTTTTCAACTTTCTACTTGTATGGCTTTATAACTATTTTGATATAATCGTCACTGATGAGTCTTATGTAGATGAAACGCGCTTCCGGTGTACTAAATCATAATCCTAGTACCTTAAATATTTATACTATTTACACCACTGCAAATGCACTGGGTCGATGCCGATGCTAGTAGACGTTTTGTCGCCGAGGGTATCACCAGCCCAGTAGACAACATTTCGGTGTTGACATGAATATCACTTATGTGGTCATTTTATGAATTTCCTGTTTACCCAACTTTGAATTTTTCGAAAACCTAAGGATTTTCTTATCCCAGGAAGAAAATACCTTAGCCGTAATTGGCACAACTTTTTGAAATTTGGGTCCGCAATGCTTTCAACTTTGTACTTGTTTGGCTTTATAACTATTTTGATATGATCGTCACTGATGAGTCTTATGTGGACGAAACGCGCGTCTGGCGTACTAAATTATAATCCTGGTAACTATTATTGCAGGGAAGACCATGACTAGTAGCACATCCAAACTCTTTCATCTTGTAATAATATTTAAACATTTGACTTTTCTATACTTTACACAAGTATTCCGAATTCGAAACCATAAGACAAATTGAAAGATTTGGTATTGCTTTGTTTCATAAAAAAACTGCCCAACGTAGATACAAGATAAATCCTACTTTGTAAAAATTTAATCTGATTCAAAGACATAATTCTCTGAAACTGACATAAATTATATAAAAGAGGGACGAAAGATACCAGAGGGAGAGTCAAACTCATAAATCGAAAATAAACTGACAACGCCATGGCTAAAAATTAAAAGGACAAACGGACAAACAATAGTAAACATGACACAACATAGAAAACTAAAGAATTAACAACACGAACCCCACCAAAAACTAGGGATGATCTCAGGTGCTCGAATTAGGCCGTTAGTTTTCTTTATAGCTGATTATGCGGTATGGGCTTCGCTCATTGTTGAAGGCCATTCGGTGACCGATAGTTGTTAATTTCTGTGTCATTTTGGACTCTTTTGGAGAGTTGTCTCATTGGCAATCATACCACCTTTTTTTCGATTTCTGAATTGACAACATATTTGTCCTGTTTTGAGGACGCGTTTTTAAATAAACTATCGGCATTCACATAGGAACCAACATTGCCTCCTTCATTTCCACTAGTTCCCGTATTCTTATAAGACTGACTTCATTCATGAACTTTTTAAGAAGAAAGAAAAAGAATTTAGAAGTATCCTATAAAGATTATGATCCCACACTAAATAATTTATAAATTTGGTGATTGTGTTGAACGCATATATCACATCAAACTAGAGATAAAAGACACCACAGATACAGTTAAATCTGACTTATATATTAACTTATATTTTGACATTAACAATGAGGGTCGCTTGAAAATAAAATAAAATCGACAAAAGAGATGATTGCAGCTTTCTATTGTTGCACGTTTCTATTCTATGTACCAATATTTCAGCTATATCTCCCAATTGAAACGATATTCCAGGGCGTTTATTTCTCATCCTGATTTCCCTGATAGTGGGTTGCTGCTAAAAAGAAAGCTATCAAATTAAATGTTACAAATTGTGACGTTGAAATTATTCCTTCGTTAATTTGATAGACGCCATCACCAGCTGTTTCACAGTTGATAGCAGATGTGTTACTAATGTCGTAACTACAATATAAAAAAGAAGATGTGGTATTGACAATGAGGGTCGCTTGAAATTATAAAGTGACAATCCGTCACTTTTCATGAATTTGACGTACCGACTTATTACCGGGTTTGTACTTACTTGACGAACACGATGGGCTCAACGTGTAGAGCAGGATCTGCTCAACCTTCAGCAGCCACTAAGATCACTCCAATTTTTGGTTAGGTTTGTGTTCCTTATTATTTTTTTTTCTAAGTGGTGGTTTGTGTACAATTGTTTGTCGGTTATCTTTTTTTTCAACAATGGAGTTGTCAGTTTATTTTCCATTTATGAGTTTGAATATCCCTGTGGTATCTTTTGCCCCTCCGATTAAAAATAATTAGAATTTCCATAATTCACAAATTTTAACATTTGTCCTCATAAATTATATTGCGGAGTCTAATTATCATCGTTATTATCGTGTTTTGACTATGATGAACTTCAAAATAGTAGATTTTAAATACTTGATTTCATATTGTTTATTGTCTTATACATGTCAACCAGATTCATTTTCTCTCCAAATAAAACATTTTAAAATTATCAAAAATTCCATCTTCTTAAAGGTAGAGAGGATATCTTATTCCGAGGATGATTTTTGTGCATGTTGCAAAAATACTTTTGTGGTTTTTACAAATATTTACCAGGCATTATTCGGTGTACAACAAAATACCTGAAACCTGAATTTAAACATCCATTTCTTAATATATAAATTGTGATAAAGTATATTAAAGATATTCAGAAAAAAAAATCCCTTTAAAATCAAGGTCAGATAATTACATTTGATTTTAAAGGACAATTTGTGTTTTGGTGGGGGTGGGGGGGGGGGGTTTACAAAAAAATAAGGTTCGTGATCCCCTTTTTTATTTGATGTTTCACAATATTATTGAAGAGCAATTCCTCGTCAATTTAAGCTAATTCTATCGCTTTATGTCTCATCTCAATAGGAAAAAATCTCTTCTTTAAGCAAAAAAAATAAAATAACCACATTTTCCTTAATTTCAATGTATTTAAACAAATAAATATCAGTCAACCAAAGTTTTATATTGAAATTTAGAGGTACATTACTGAATCTTTTTTAATTTTTTTTTAAATCTTCATCGAAAATTTAGATACTCCAGCTACTTTAAAACCGTTCAAAGAATTAAAATAAAAAAATACCAAATCCTGTGCAAATCTCGATATAATTCAGAATATTTAAGACAAGACACTGTCTATACTATCTTGATGTAGCTTCTGTTTTATTTTGGTGATTTGAAAGAACCATTAAAATAAATGCTGTAAAAAATACAAAGCCGGATATTTAACTAATTCTAAAGTCTGCAATCGAATGACATTTACGGTTTTGTATTTCATGTTGGGGACAAAATATTGGTTGTACAAAAATCCTGAATCTATATGTCAACTTTCAAATTTCTAATATGCGTGCAAAAGTTACAATAGGGAATTAATCACTGATTTCTACGAAAAAAATAAGATTATTTTAAAAGACATATACGTTAACCCAAAATATCCCATTGATTATCATATTATTCCACTTAAAATAATGCTTGCACTGCCCATTCAAACAATTATAAATCTACAAATTTATCATTAAGCCTCATTAGAGAAAATGAGTGAGGGCTATACACGGACATGCATTCTTACTAATGAAAAGTTTTAATTTTTTTGCATGCCCTCGCAATGAAGTATATAAATAATATAGATACTTAGAACTTGAAACAAAAAACAAACTTGTTAAAAAAGTTATAATCAAACTTAACTCTGTGAAAAAAATGTGTATTTATAAGGAATAGTTCTTGAGTTATTAATTTTTTGAAATTTCATTACCAATCAAGTCAGTCTTTTTCGTCAAAATTTTGAGGGGTAAGGAAAATGATTTTAAAAATCGTTATACATTGATGTAAAATTGGAAAGTTATCACAATTTGGTTCTTTCAAAGGGTGTAGCAAAAAAAGAAGTAGACCACCATATGATTTTTTTCTTCCCAATTTTTTCTTACAGTTATATAAACCCAAAATTGAAGTTAAGAAAAAAAGTTTAATTCTAGCAATTTTTGGCTCCTCAGAGGTGTACATCTTCGTTAAGACATTTGGTTGAACACCCTGACATCTCTTTTCAAAGCAATTTCCTGAGTGATAGTCTTTACGAAGAACAATTTGATGTTGTCTCCAGTTTCGTAATAATAATTACAGCCCATATTTTGTATAAGAGTATGATCAGATTCACCAAGTATTTCATTTTTAAGTTGTGAAGTTATATACGTTGTTTGATTTTTTTTTATTATTTGGAAATCTAATCTATATAAAAAATGAAGATGTGGTATGATTTCCAATGAGACAACTCTCCACAAGAGACCAAAATGACACGGAAATTAACAACTATAGGTCCCCGTACGGCCTTCAACAATGAGCAAACCTCATTCCGCAAAGTCAGCTATAAAAGGCCCAACAATGATCATGTAAAACAATTCAAACGAGAAAACTAACGGCCTAATTTATGTACAAAAAAATAAGAACGAAAAACAAATATGTAACACATCAACAAACGGTATATAGTATGCTACTATGAAAATGTTCCAACATTTAGTTAATGACTTATTTAGTTTTATGTAACATTAAACGATAACTGGGTATGTTTCAACGCTTAAAACAAGAGCTAAACATTTGTATATAAAAAAAAGAAGATGTGGTATGATTGCCTATGAGCTACTCTCTATAGGTTATCAAATGACACAGAAATTAACAACTATAGGTACTGTTCTTCCTTCAATAATGAGCAAACCTCATACCGCATAGTCAGCTATAAAAAGCTTCGAAATGACAAATGTTAAACAATACAAACAAGCTAATTTGTTTATAAAAAAAAACGAAAAAAAATGATGTTACACATCTACAAACGGCAACCACTTAATTACATGCTCCTGAGTTTGGACAGGCACACACATACAGAATGTGGCGGGGTCAAACATGTTAAAGGGATCCCAACAATCCCCCTAAACTGCATAATATACAGTCAGGGGCATTCCTTAAACAAGTAACTTTTAAAATTACCTATATAAGTTATGTTGAAAACGAGGCTATTTTGAAAATTACTTATATAAGTAACTTTTCTAAATATTATTTTTATAGGTGACCAATTATACAAATTTTACTAGTTTTAACAAATTGTTAGTCATCTGGTTATTTTTCCCATGAAATATAAAATCTAATACTTATAGGTGACTAATTATACAAATTTTACTAGTTTTAACAAATTTTTAGTCATCTGGTTATTTTTCCCATGAAATACAAAATCTAATCCTTCTGAAACACTAATTGCTTTTCTGACGCACTTATCTTTGATATCGACGCTTCTTGCTCTTGGGACTATCAAAATAACGTTTTCCTTCAAAATCTTGAAGGTAGACAGATATAAATAGATAGAAACTTATGAATTAATTAAGACTTGAAGTTATTTATAATTTGTAACCCAAAACAATTACATATGTTCCTTAAAAAAGTGTTATTAATAATTCTTTCAAAGATGTACAAAATAACTTATTCAGGTAACATTGTTGTCATTATTTTTCAAGTAACCCTTTATGTGTATTCTCCTCTCAAATCCTACAAATTCTTTAATTTATGATATAAAATGATGTAAAATTTCATGAAAACTACATTTAGTCCCTGCTTCTATTGAAATTAAAAATAACTCTATTGAGTAATTTAATATTTTTTTAAAACAAAAATTACCTATATAAGTAACTAAAAAAGGTTACTTGTTTAAGTAACGCCGCTGACTGATATATAATCTTGAATTATCGTATTTGTTACTAAAAAAAATTTCTTTGAAAAATATGTAATGACTTTTAGTTATTTACATGTTATGTTGAGGTGAAAATTGTTAAAACTGATAAAATAAACAAAAAATGTCGATAAAATAAAGTGTGTTTTACTAACAAATGTGAAACTGTTATCATTTTCTCTGTCTGATCCCATTTTGGGATATCCATCTTAAGTAAACTGAGTTCAAAATATAGAATATTGATTTTCAAACTATTTTACTATAAATATAACTGTTTAGAAATCGACAAATCTCACATATTGAGTTCACTGAATTAATAACGCGTACGAAAAATTCAACAATAATGGCCTACATCTATAAATTTTTAATCTATGTATTTCGAGTATCCTCCTATTTGTAGTCCGGTATAAAAACAGGATATTCTAACCAAAACAAGAATTGTTTGAAGTTCCAATTCTATTATACCAGATAGGCATTAAGACAATAAGTGGCTCTTCAGGTTTGCTTGAAGCAAACTCTGTTTTGATACAAAAACGTTACGGAAATGCTGAAAAACTGAATTATTCAAATCCCGACCTAAATCTGAATATCTTTTTTTCAGTTTAATTTAATGTAAAATATAACGAACTTGAATTTTTTAATACACATGATAAATAGAACAACTAAATTTCAAAGTACAAAAAAATTGTTTTTGCCCAAAATTTAAAATGCAATAGTTGGAAAAAATGAAATTGATTTTAGATTGTATTTCGACATTTTCACGTGGTTGTCGACAGGTGTTATTATATAAAGATCGCTCAGGTTGGCAAAAACACATCAGTGACTGGTAAATTCTACATTCTAGTTATGTTCCTGTTAATTCTATTTTGCGGTTTGAGTTTTTGTTCCGGTGTACAGAATGCAAAAGTTCAGAGGGAAACTTCAGGAAACAGTTTCCTGTGGATTATTGCAAAACAATTGGCCCGATTGGAAGACAAAGTCCAAGACATCCAGAAACAATACAACAGCAAGGATAAGGAAATTGAAACGATTAAGAAAATATTACAAAGTAAAAAGTTTGATGGTAGGTTTTCAAGAATAGTTGACAAGCTAATAATGAATAAATGCACTTAATAATAAACACAATTGAAAAAATCAATTTGAAAATATATGTGTTTTAATGAACGATGATAATCATTTGTTGCATCATTCATTCTGTTTGACATGAAAATGTGCGATATATTTAAGAAATGACTGTAATATTTTTTTCTGTCTATTCGAAATAACATAAAACATTTAGTGCACACTGAATAACGCGCGTAGCGGGTTATTTCACAGTGTGCACCACATTTTTTATGTTATTTCGAATAGACAGAAAAAATATTACAGTCGTTTCTTATAATTTAATTCAAAATTCCATTTTAAACCGTAGAAAACCATGAAAAAACGTTGATGACGTCACGGTCATCTAGATGAGCTACACAATTTCGATCCAAAGTAATAACAAAATATTTTTTTAGGAAATGTGTCTCGGAAAATACAGTCACTGGTTTAAAATCTTTTGAGTGTTCCTGGTGATTCTCATCATATAAATTCTATTTATAACACAGGTATCTAAAACAGATACTCATTATATGTATATTTATCTACCGTTTTAATCCTTTTCTTTCATTGTCCTTCAGTATTTAAAAGTTGCATTTTGTGATCTTCTTTTTGACATGTTAGGAGAATTTGTACGTTTTTAATATAATTTGATTAGGTACTTTAGAGTCATTATTATTCGCTTGATAACAATTTTCGCAGAATATGTTTCCTAGGGTAAACCACAGATTTAAATATACAACTCACATTTCACATTGAATATCCCATTCCAAACCTTGTTATACAGTTCAGATAGTTAATTTTTTGGATGCTTCGTAAGTGAGATTATTAAATTTATATGTACTTATTATGTCAAGATTTTAATGTTTTTATGAAACATTTTGAAAATATTTTTGTCATAATTTATTTATTTAATTTTTCAGCAGTCAAAACACCAACTGTTGTGTTTAAGGCGCGGGATTTGAGAACTGATGGTAATTTAATTGGTAAACGTCTTGTATTCCCAAACATGATAGTAAACCATGGTAGTGGATACAACCGACGCACAGGTGTTTTTACAGCTCCGGTTTCCGGAGTATATCTTTTCAGCTTGCAGTTGTGTCCTGAACCGAAGGCATCTATTCATATGCACATCAAAGTAAGAAAATCTGGACATGTGATCGGGGATCTGAATTTTAAAAACCAAATTGGTAGGCAATGTGTATCTGCAAATGGAGTAGATTTTTTGTCCAGAGGTGAACAGGCCTGGATATACTGTACCAGTGCTAGTTCTTCTGGAGACGTTATCGTTATAGCAGACCATGGAAATAGTTTTTCAGGAGTACTGTTACACACCTAACTACAGAATTTATTTCTTTAATTTGAAATGCAAATCTTAAGTTTTTTGCTAAAATATATTTCAGGCATTATTCTGGCATATACATACATTTTTCCTTAGAAAATTCATCTAATGAACTTTTGAAACTATTTAGAAATTAAAAATTGATAATCAAAACACTTTACTTATTGTTTTATTTTAATAAACCAATCGTTATGAGCAGATTTTGTTTTCATGTGCCATTCGGCCCTTAAAAGCGAATACGTTTATCAGTCCATTCTTTGAATGATTTCCCTTCTTTTATATTCTGCCTGTTAGGAGCCTATAACTCAGTGGTTGCCGTTTGTTTATGTGTTACATATATGTTTTTCGTTCATTTATTGTACATACATCAGGCCGTTAGTTTTTCGATTGAATTGTTTTCCATTTGTCATTCCGGGGCCTTTTATAGTTAATCATGCGGTATGGTCTTTGTTCATTGTTTAAGGCAGTATGGTGACCTATAGTTGTTAATTTCTGTTTCATAAGGTCTCTTGTGGAGAGTTGTCTCATTGGCAATCATACCACATCATCATTTTTTATATATACTAAATATAGGAAGAAAGAGTCTGCATTATGACACGAACGCCTGTGCTAAACCTTGCTTATACTGTGTGAAAATACTTAATTTAGGATGGAGAGAATGACTGACGGACGGGTTGGCAAGGAAAAAACTTAACGCACCCTTTGCCCAGCGTTTGGGCGAAACCTATTTATTATCAACAAAAACATCTTTACATGTTTAAAATAATTAAAAATATAACATGTAGAAAAAAGACTAGCAAAATATCTATTTGAAGTAAAGATACCGATATGTAAACCTGTATTTCCATTGCAAAATATATATATACTTTACTTCAAACGGCTCTCCATAAATGGAACATAATCTTTGTTCGGACATTTTTAATTGGGAAGGTGTCCCCATATACTACCATAACATATACAAAATATAAAGCATAATACTGTCAGTACTTTTTCTTCTAAAATGATGGTTTTCAAGTTTTAGATGTTTATTTGCTGTTTTTATCTTTTTTAAACACTGTTCCCCACTTGAAATTACTTGTCGAAATCGAAAATATGTTTGTTTTTTTTTTATAGTAAAAACGGCCTATGTTAACTTGCTATGTCATTGACGTATAATCCAGTCTTTTTCCCTCATTCTGATTTGCCTGAAACAAAATTTCCTCTTCTTATTAATTAATTTTGAAAAAGGAGTTTCCGACATATAATTGTCTTTTATATTTTCATCAATGTCAAATTGTGCATCAGTCATCTCAATGGTCTCATGGAAGCATCAAGTATTCCAAAATAGGAAGTATTTAGTTTAATCCATGGACTTAAAACTGTGCTTGCTTGTTTCTGTTTGCCTATCACGTGACAAATACGAAGTATGTTTAATGTACATTTATCATTACCATGTTCTTGTCCTTTAACATACATGTAATGTTTGACACTGAACGGTAGACACTTGCATTAATTTGTAGGATCTTTTACAATAAATAATTCACCTCATCCGTCTATATCTATGACAGTACGCATCATCGGGAGAAATTATCACCACACCATTAGCACAATATTAAGTACCGTATATTAAGTGATCTTTTATGAAAAGATAGAGAAATATGTTGAAAAGAAATCGAGGTACTGCAATGTCATATGGTTGCAATGATTACATCAAAGCAGTAGAAAATTTGTCTGTAGTGATGTAAATGAAATGAGCTTATCTTATCTTATCTAAAGACTCAAACGTAGTCATTTGAAAAAACATTACCTTCGGCAAATTGTAGATCGTCCTCTAAGAGCTTTGGTGACCTTCTTTCTTATCTTCATCATCCGCTATGGATTAACTATATATATAGTTATTTTTTTTCAGTACATGCTAATTATTGGAAATGTTTGAGAGATCATTCGCTTGACAAAGGATTTATGAATATATTTTCTCTAATATACAGACTTATCAGTATAATTTGTGATGTATAAAAAAAAGAAGACGTGGTATGTTTGCCAATAAAACAACTCTCCACAAGAGACCAAAATGACACAGAAATTAACAACTGTATGTCATCATAAAGCCTTCAACAATGAGCAAACCCCATACCGCGTAGCTGTTTTCTGCCTTTTTAACCCGGTAAGATCGGAACCTTCACATGGTGAAAAGAGGAAGTACCTAACTGTCCAGTCTGTTCCTGTTGTATCCAACAGTTACACAAACACCATTGCACTAAGGATATCTTTTTAACTTAAGAACAATACCTACAAAACCAACCGACAGACCACTGTTCCTACTCGACTTACATTATCAGCCCCTCTGGTCATGTTATTACTGCGGATTTGAACACAATTAAACATAAACATCTCTGAAAGGTAATATTTTATCTCCTAGAAACCCAACTCATCAATTGGAACCATAACTTCAAAATAATCATGAATTCCATTAAGGCTAAACGTAACAACTTTAACTGGACACTGAGAAAAAGTCATCACAATCAGGTCTCTGTTAAAACGTCGCATTCATAAGTTGAAAAACTGTGTGAAAAGTAAAATAACAAAAATACTGAACTTAGAGGAAAATCACATGGTAAAATCAAATAACAAAACCCATCTAAAACGAATGGACAAGAAGTGTCATATTCTTGACTTGGTACAGGCATTTTCTTGAATGATCGTCCGTTTTCAGAGACAACGAGGTTGTCAAATTAAATCATCCCTTTACAATAAGTATGTGTTTGCAGATAAAGCTTTAATTATACTGTATTCGTATGTAAATCGTACTACTACAAGTGTCTTGTAAAAGAATTTGGAATAGATGAGCAATCAGGTAATCCCACATACAAAACCATATCATTGGACAAAGATAAGATTTTCGCGAATCAGAAGTCCTTCTTGGCTTCAATAAAAATAATATTGAATAACAAATCGAGGGACTTGCCTTGTGTGTATTTGAACACTAAGCGTCACACTCACACAAAGGTACAATGCTGGTTAATCTGCATGTTCTGTCTGCAGTTAAGGAAAGTCTTCAAATATACTGAGAAACTGTTTACCCAAGGAGTTGTGTTAACTATATGTTGATTCTAAAACATCCTATAGAACTTCTTGGTATTTTGAATCATGATCTTTCTCTCAAATTATTTCTATAAAAAAAAAATTTCAACCTTGTATTCCACCATTACCCATGTGAAATTTAAAAATCGTAACCTGAATATTGGATATCTATTTCCAAACTCATTCAAATCCCTTGTATACGTACTCATGCAATCTTTTATTTGACTCCATAATATGCGTGTGCTAACTATGTTCAGTTATTAAAAAAGAGAATACCACAAACATTCAGTCATAGGTGAAACGATAATGCAATCGTCAGACTTCGCAGTTTTATCTATAATTAATTAGATTGATTCTATTATCAAATACGCAAGACATTCGGATACATTAAACCACGTTCACGCATTGTTCATTGTTTCATATTTATTTTTATTTAAGGATACCCCAAATATTCAAATTAAGTAACAGTCTCTGAAATCATTTTCAAAATAGAGTGCAAGAACTTTTCCATTGTATATTAATTTCATGGTTTTGTTTATTCACCCTTTTGTCGGCTTGTGGTCTTTTGTCATATTCCCCATGCCCTTTTTCAATGTCATCAACTTTATAAACTCTTCATTATCTATAGAAACAGTAAAATTTAAATCAAAATAAAATGAAACATTAAACTGTCTTTTTTCCTGTAGGTCACCAAAATAAATATATACTTATTTCAAAGAAAGACAAATGTTAAGACAGTTCAAGACTTTTTGAAATACCTTTTTACAGGATATTCTCTCTTTGTACAATAGAAAATTAATAACTTTAGAATTGTATATTGTAACTGAAATTCTTTCATTGTTATTTTAACTCACTGTGTTAAATATTGTATAACAAAATCAAAAGCACTAACATTTCCAAATTATCTACACTTAGTACAAATAACTGTTTCACAAGCCACGCCTCTATTTAGGTGATAAATACTAATCATAAATATGTTATTAAGAAAACGTGCTGGTTCCCAGATAGGAACTGTATTTCATCTCATATTGTGTTAACTTTGGAATATTAGCAGTATAAAAAAACATGGTAGCGCCTTGACTTTTATTTTTAAGAGGTACAGAGGTGGAAGTAATAATAGTATATAATTTAAGTATAATTTAAACTCAGCCCTATATTTTGACCTTTAAATCCAATGGTAGTGTATATAAACTTTCCGTTCTTGAATATACTTTTATACATTATACAGTATATTTTTGACGAAGCTTGCAAAGAGAGTGCGTATGGGAAATTGTCTATGACAAACGAGTTGCAACCTATATAGGGTGAAAAATAGAACATGTAAAATTTGTCAAATTTCAGGGGTTTAAACAAGAATAACTAAAATACAAAGATTGATAAATATTTTATTGGAAAAGTCCTGTTAAAACTAGGATGACTCAGCATAAATTCGCAGTTTACAGTTTGCATAGTTTTCTTGAAGGCCTGAATTCAAACTAAATTCTAAATGTATGCATATTTGTAATTTTAATTGTTTAGAAGTGCTTAGATTTACTTTTCGCAGTCATTGAACTTAAAGATCATTCGTGAATATTGTTTTGGGGTGCTTTGTTGTCGATAATCCAAAAGGAAGGTTTAACATCTGAATATGCTTTTCTGTTATCGGGCAAAAATACTAAAATACCTCAATAAAACTAACAATAGTGTGTTCTATCCTAAATATGTACTGAATATTCAATATTCCCAGAATACGCAGAATAATTAAGCAAATATGAAGTACCAGTGACAAAAAAAAAAAGACAAATGCCTACCTCCTGGCTCACAAACCAGATAATTTAACCTGTAAATGCTATCATTTTACTTTTGTAAAGGTCTTTTTTAAAAAAAAATTAAAACAAATTATGCAACAACAATAGGTTTCATACATTAGACTGGTAAATTCATACATACAACTTTTGAAAATAGGACTATGTTAAAAACTTTAGTTTATATAATAAATAAATTATTTTAGATATATGTTAGAGATGATATTGGTGTGACAACATTTCTACACTGACCATTTGAGGACGAAAGTGTACTTAAATTGACAAATAGACATACAGAAAGATGTGGACTGGAGACATAGGCAGGATTAAAAAATTTATAGTATCTTAATGTTGGGATGATTAATTACTCAAATTTACATTTATAGTTTTCGGAAATGCTACGTTTTGACTTTTCTACCCTATATACCACACTGCCTCACATTCTCATTAAGAAAAAATTCAAACACTTAATTAAATGGGCATTTAAAAAATCAGAATGTAAATATACATGTTCAAACTCTTTAAGGTAATTTTTTAGTAGCAATAAACAAAGAAACTATGTCAATTGGACATACTTTGATACTATGTCTGCCCTTGTATTTTTACTAGAAAACATTTTGTTCGCTTTGGAGATTCCGTATATCGCCAGGTTATCGGAAATCCAATGTGGACTAACTGTGAACCACTTATTGCGGACCTGTTTTTGTATTGCTATGAGTTACAATTCATGACAAAAATCAGCAAAGATCCATCGAAACAACACCTGATACAAAAATTTAATAAAACTTTTAGATAATTTAATGATATTTTGGTTCTCAATAATGACGACTTCAGTATGTATACTAAAAAAAATTATCCTGTTGAACTTACTTTAAATAAAGCAAATACTAACAATGACCACTGCCCTTACACCAGGGTTTTCGATATCACATTAACTAGCCAAACATTTACTAAATTTTATCATCGGTATAATGACATCATTCGTAGATAAGCTCAACATGCAGACTTCTTATACGTTCAGGTATTTCACATCCAATATTTTAGGGAAATATTTGTTGTATAGCACAAAAAAATGTCAGTATTCACCCCAGAAGCTAACAAAACCTTTAAATAGACTTATTAAGAAGGGATATAGTAACGATACTGTTGTCAGGTCATTAAAGATTGCATATGTAGCCGTTAATATTGATTCATTTATAGAGTCTTTGTATCGGAACTAAACACATTTGTTTAAAAAAAAACAGTTGTTGGCATTACACGGGTTATGTTCTTCTCATATATGTTATGATAGTAATATACTAAACCCCTCACGGGAAGGATTGTTCCTAATATTCATATGATGAAAACATAACATTTCAATCAGTTTAATTAAAGTCTGGAGCTGGCATGTCAGTTAACTGCTAATAGTCTGATGTTATTATTGTCGTTTTGTTTATTTTCTTTGGTTACATCTTTCTGACATCAGACTCGGACTTCTCTTGAACTGAATTTTAATGTTCGTCTTGTTATGCGTTTACTTTTCTGCATTGGCTAGAGGTATAGGGAGAGGGTTGAGATCTTATAAACATGTTTTACCCCACCGCATCTTTGTGGCTGTCCCAAGATAGCAGCCTTAGGCCTTTGTTAGTCTTGTATTATTTTTAATTTTAGTTTCTTGTGTACAATTTGGAGTTTAGTATGGCGTTCATTGTCACTGAACTAGTATATATATTTGTTAAGGGGCCAACTGAAGGACGCCTCCGGGTGACGGAATTTCTCGCTGCATTGAAGACCTGTTAGTGTTGTCTGCTCTATGGTCGGGTTGTTGTCTCTTTGACAATTTTATGTCAATTTGTTATAAGAATAGTTTCAAACATATTCTATACTTTTCATCTTCTTCAATAAATATTAGAAGATGTGGTATGAGTGCAAATTCAATTGGATAACTCTCCATTCATGTCAAAATTTATAAAAGTAAACCATTATAGGTCAAGGCACGGCCTTCAACACGAAGCCTTGGCTTACACCAAACAGCAAGCTATAAAGTGTCCCACAAATTACTAGTGTAAAACCATTCAAACGGGAAAACCTACGGAGCCCCGCTAGGGACATGCAAAGAAAAAAAAATATATTGTGCGCACAACTTAAATAAATTATGCGCACAAAATAATATATTGTGCGCACAATTTAAATATATTGTGCGCACAACTTAAATATATTGTGCGCACAACTTAAATATATTGTGCGCACAACTTAAATATATTGTGCTCACAACTTAAACATATTGTGCGCACAACATAATATAGTGTGCGTTACATTCTTTGACCTTACACATGGTACGGGGCTTCAATGTCTCCTTTTTAAAGTGACAGAATGGAGAAATGCATAAGGTTTTCTTTTGAAATGGGGCTAGATTACATGGAAATACTCTAGCAAAAATCATCAGTGCATTCGATCGACTCTTGACATGAAAACTGAATAAATTACGTTTATTTCGTCTGAAACTTGGTTTACCAACAGATGCGTCGGAAGCCTACACTTTATATCAGAGTTTATTGGAACGGTTTGATACATACTTGGCAATAGAGCGAGGACACTATCGAACCTATGCAGACTTTCTTGTAACAAATATACAACTACTATTTGCACTTATGCATTATACTTCATTTCTGGAAATCTCAAGATTTTGTTTTGATTGACACAAGACTGGCATGTTCCTTAATTCACGACTTTGATGTTGTTATGCTCCGTCGACGATAGAGATGGCCATTATATTTAAAAGTCTTTACGTCCGTTCATCCTTCCGTCTCTGTTTATGGTAAATGATTTGGTTATAGTTTATGATGAAATTTAAGTGTCATCAACTTAAATGAATAATGATGTTTCTCTAAACATATCATTGTGTAGAGTAAGTCAAATCCACTGAAAACTGAATACACTTACACAAGTTTTTTTTTCATTAAAGATGATTATGTTTGTTCATGATTAAGTACGGTTTTGACCCAAAATGTACTGTTCGTTATTGAAATGTGACGGTGTGTTCAGTCTAAGAAATTGATCTTAAAGTTGTGATCAAATAGAGATAAAACTGAGTACATATATAAATCAAAAGATGCAATATGAGTGCCAATGAGACAGCTCTCTATCCAAATCATAATTTATCAAAAGTTAACAGTTATTGGTTATAGTACGGTCTTCATTACGGAGCGTTGGCTCACACCTAACAGCAAGCTATAAAGGCCCAAAATGACTGTAACAAAACAATCAACATATGTGAACCACACCAATACACTACTACCACTGAATTACAAGTTTCCGACATAGAACAATATGCTGATTATGATTTAGATTTTTTTAAGAGTTGTGTACAGATGGCCAAGTTATAGATTCATTCTGATTAAAAGAAGAGAGGTCACTGATAGTATCTATTTTTGATCGATTTCATTATACAATTTTACAGAATATTGTTCGTATTCATTATGAAACTGAAATGTTAAGAAACAATTTAGAATAGTCAATGAAAAAGTATTCCTCAGTGGTATATTTTGAAAACAAACGAAACCATTTTGATTCAATTTTTCCAAATATGGTCCGTTTTGGGGCATCATTTATTCAAAAACTTGTGGCCCGATTGATCCCGATCGATGCGAGTACCAATGAGACATATGGTGGCCGGATGCAACCATTTCACATTTTCGCGTTTTCGCGTTTTCTCCTTTTTCACTTTGCAAACGCGAAATCGCGAAATCGGGAAATCGGGAAATCGGGAAATCGAGAAATCGAGAAAGCGAAATCAAAAAATTGAGAAATCAGGAAATCGGGAAATCGAAAAATCAAGAAAGCAAAAACGCGAAAACGCGAAAGCGAAAACGGGAAATGAAATAGATTTCTCGATTTCGCGTTTTCGCTTTCTCGATTTCTCGATTTCCCGATTTCTATATTTCGCGTGAAAGTGAAAGGAGAAAACGCGAAAATGCAAAATGGCCGTAATACAACATAATACATATACACCATAGCTCATACAAATACGGGTTTTATACTTCTATTATATTTTATGATGGTATGATACGCAACCCCTAACCGGAGGGATTGTGCTTGATATTCAAATAAAGAAGACAGTCATAATCTTTCAATCAGTTTAATTGAGGTGTGGAGCTGGCATGTTAGTAACTGCTAGCAGTTCTTTGTTAATTTATGCTTCATTTTCATTTTGTTAAGTTTCATTTGTTACCTATTCTGGCATCGGACACGGACTTCTTTTAAAACTGAGTTTTACTGTCGGTATTGCTGGTTTTTTTTATCTTCATTGGCTAGAGGTACAAAAGGAGGGTTGAGATCTCACAAAACATGTTTAACTTCGCCGCATTTTTGTGTCCGTCCTAGGTCAGGAGCCTCTGGCTTTTGTGCTGGTCTTCTATGATTTTTAATTTTAGTTTCTTTTACATATTTTAATAGATAAAAGAAGATGTGGTATGAGTGCCAATGAGACAACTCTCCATCCAAGTCACAATTTATAAAAATAAACCATTAAAGGTCAAGGTACGATCTTTAACACGTAGCTTAGGCTCACAACAAACAGCAAGCTATAAAGGGTCCCATAAATTATTAGTGTAAAACCATTCAAACCGGAAAACCAACGGCCTAAGCTATATAAAAAACGAGAAACGAGAAACACTTAAGAAGTTTAGTATGACGTCCATTATTGCTGAACTAGTTCATATTTTTGTTTATGGGCCAGCTGAAGCGCGCCTTTGGGTGCGAGATTTTCTTGCTGTATTGAAGAACTAAATGTATCTTAGAAACAAACCTTATAAAACATGCGCGCCTTATAATTATTTTGTACATTAAATACATTTAAACTATACCTTTATTATCGTATCTAAAAAATAGACCAATTCTGAGATATTTAAAATTGACCAATAAACCATGAAAATAAAGTCAAGGTCAGATTAATATTACTGCAAGTTAGACAATTAAACCATACAAATATTCTGTACATCAAATATATCTAGCTAAATGCTTATAGTATCCGAAAAATACACCAAAACACAAAAAAATACTTTGCCGGATCGCTTTACCCTGAAAATGAGGTCAAGGTCAGATGACACCTGTAAAGTCGACATTTAGACATTAAAATCGTTTCATACAACCAAATATAGAAGAACTATTGCATTTGGTATCTGAGATTTGGTCTAAACCACGAACATTTAACCTTGTTGAATGATCAATAAAATGAGTTCATGGTCAAGTGAAAACTGTTTTCCTAATTTTGGGCGCACACCATATCATATTGTGCGCACAATATGTTTAAGTTGTGCGCACGATATGTTTAAGTTGTGCGCACAATATATTTAAATTGTGCGCACAATATATTTAAATTGTGCGCACAATATATTATTTCGTGCGCACAATATGTTTAAGTTGTGCGCACAATATGTTTAAGTTGTGCGCACAATATGTTTAAGTTGTGCGCACAATATATTATTTTGTGCACACAATATAATTAAGTTGTGCGCACAATATATTATTTTGTGCGCACAATATATTTTTTTTCTTTGCCTTCCCTAGCGGGGCTCCGTAAAAAAACAACGGTCTAAACTATATAAAAAAGGTTTTTTTTCAAATCCTTTTTAAAAAAAATGAAACAAGGGCAGAGTTTAAAAGGTTCTGTTAAGAACAGTTAGTATAAGCAGTGATTTCTTCAAGGCTAGAATTATGATAAATAAGCATTTTTGCGAGAAAAAGGTGTTTTTCAAGAGTTTTGATTTACTGGTTTCCAGATTATAGCAGTTTATCCTAACTGGTACCAGGGGAACCAGATGCAATATGTTTATTGACTTCTTTGACAACACTGTTGAGCACACACATTTCCCCCTAATATTCGACAATAAAGATATAAAAGAGGGACGAAAGACACCAAAGGGACAGTCAAACTCATAAATCTAAAACAAACTGACAACACCATGGCTAAAAATGAAAAAGACAAACAAACAACAGCACACATGACACAACATAGAAAACTAAAGAATAAACAATAAGATGATGTGGTATTAAAGCCAATGAGACAACTTGGTATTAGTGCACTCTCCATCCAACTCCCAATTCATTAAAGTAAACCATTGTATGTTAAAGTACGGTCTTCAACACAGAGCTTTGGCTCACACTGAACAGCATTAAGTAATAAAAGACCCCCAAAATACTAGTATAAAACCATTGAAACATCAAACTCTATAAAAAAAGAAGAAACAAGAAACACTTATGGACTACATCAACAACCGATAACTATTGAACATCAGATTTTAAAATTAGGACAGGTGCAGACAATTTCAGCGTGTTTAAACGTTTTAATGGTACCAAATTTTTCACCCATATCTCATGCAATAGTGTAACGTTATAAAATATCAATTGAAATGACTTAACCCAATCAAGATACATATTACTTGTAACACAAGTGAACATACACTGAACGATATACATGTATATAAGATATGGTTAAAAAAAAATAATAATTATGTTTAACTGTTTCACAATACTATATACTGCAAGGTCTGCATGTGAAGAACATACAGTATAAACATGGTTTTTTTTATATATTCAATTTAAAGTTTCACGCACAAAATGTTGTATTTTACTGTTTTATTACCATTTCGTCTTTTTAACTATTTTACTTTTTTTAGTATACGTCTCATCAAACAAATGCAACACCATTTTTCAACTTTAGATAATCATTTTTTTACATCATTAAGAAAACTATATCATTGTTTTAAAATGGCATAATATCATAATTGAAACGAAATATGAATTGATTTTAGATCATTTTCAATATGTATGGATACAAGTACTGTCGACAGATGTTTATTATAACAGATACCGATTCTATATGTTATTAAACTCTCACCACTTCTGTAACATAAACCATACTTTTCTCAACAAAAGTGTATCCCAAATCTAACAGTCAATAAAGAAAAGGTATATGAATGACATGGTGTGGTATTATGAAGTACAACGCTAACAGATGTTGGCCTCTCTTTCTATTTTCAATTTTTATCAGATGTTCGGAATGTGGTTAATATCCCTGTAGTGCCATACTGTTTGTTCTTTTTTCCTTTCATAATTTTCAACATAAAGTTTTAAAAGCCATATTAAAAAAGGTTATAAATCCTTTTTCATTTTTTATATTTTCTAAAAGGAACGAAAAGTATCAATGTTAAATGTAGGATAACGGACCCTCCATTGTTTCTGCTATTTTGTTTTGCTATCTAGACACTATCAATGTATAGCAGTCTTTTAAGGGCTTGTTATTTCAAAACAGAGAAGCGAACGTCCAAATATCATTACTAAAAAGATAAAGATATTTTTGATTCATTTACATCGTCAGCCATATATAAATAAGAAATACTTTTTTGATATAAAATGTAGAAAGGTTTAAGCATCTAATTGATATAATAAGGATCTTCATTTTAAAACACAAATCTGATTACATTTTTGTCAGTATAATTGAATATTGTGTTGTACAATAAACATGTACAGTATATTTGGAAGGTTTCCATATCAATGGTATAGAGTACACCATATTATTATTTTAAAATTCATTTTTATACACAAAACAAGATCGTTGGCTTTCTCATTTTGACTTATTTATTAGCATAGATCAGTACCGATGGTGATTTATGCAGCTTATACATACGTAGATGAATAACACGCATACACAAACAATTATCGTGTTCATATTTTATTTATTTATTTTAGAAAATGGTATCTTTGTTGATGCGACCACTTCGAATACATTAAAAGAGGATCGAAAGATACCAGAGGGACAGTCAAATTTTAAACTGTGACAGAAACTAACATTCATATTCCACAGAATTAATTTATATGTAACAATTATCGGTTATTTTCGTACCATCAACAGGAAATATCTAAAATCAAGATATATTTCCGCAAGACCTTTTATATGCAGATCTAGTTTCGTTTTAAACATAAACATTGTTCTGACTTTTGTTCAATCAAGTTGTTTATGATCTTTGACCCAAATTTAACCTATTCGTTACTTAATTTTACTGACAACTCTTCTTTTCCTACCACGCATAACAACTTCACCATCCTTCAAAAGAATATATACAAGCTTTCACTTTTTTCCACTTGTACAGTAGTTTATATTTTACTGATGATTTTCAATTTTATCTTGTGTCCCTGTGTTGAAATTTGACATAATTTGTTGGTGTAGCATGATGTTCTTTTTCACTTTACGAGTGCGTTTATCAAAATAGTCATAATCCGAGAACAATCCTTATATATATAATATATATACAGTTCCGCAATAAGTGGTGCACAGTTAGTCCCCATTGGAATTATAATAACTTGACGATATACGGAATATCCAAAACGAATAACGATGTTATCAAGTAAAAATTCAAGCGCATATATAGTATCAAAGCATGTCCAATTGACATAGTTCTTTTTTTATTGCTCCATAAAAATGACCTAAAAGATATGTTCTCGCATTCTGACTTTTTAAATGCCCAGTTAATTAGGGATGTGATTTTTTCTTAATAAGAATATGAGGCAATATATGAATGCAGTTTATCAAGTACTTCAAAAGAGTTTTTGACACTCCAAAAGTAATTAATTCCACTATTTTCAAAGGCCTTATTGAAACTTTATTGTCAGCTTTTTTATTGTTTCAAGTGTACTAGTAAGTAGAATAGACAATTTAGTAGTGGAAAAATGACTTGAAGATGAAATAAAGTAAGGTTTTTTGGTGTATCTTCGGAAGACAGTACATAGTTGGAACTTTCATTGCATTTGGTTCTGCTTGTAAAGAAGTAGCTAAAAGTTTGTGTTCGTTACAGATGTCGTTTTCTGAAAATGAAGTCAGTTGGAATGTTGGTGAATTCGTGATTTCCTTTTGCAGAACCTCAATATAAAATTTACGTCAAACAATAATGATATTATTAGAAGCTTTATCAGCCGGGACAAAGACAAATTCCTTGGTTAGTTCTTTAAGTTTAAGTTTGATACGCGAAATAGGATTTTTATGATTGTTGTTAAGAATAAAACGTTCTTTAAAATAATGTATTCGAATATCAACTATCCTCATTACTGAATTAAATAAAGAGTCCAAAGGTTTTTTGTCAGCTTTTTCCCGTTTTACCCATTTTAAACAGTAGGCATGGAATGAGTCGTGGATGATATTACTACACTCATTCCAATTAATAATTAAAAGGGAACGATATTTAGGTCCTTTACTGAGGAGTGACTTTAACTCTTGGTCACGAACGATGTTAAGGTCTCCTGTTATGATATGGGAAATGGGGCCATAAGTGTATTCGGAATTACTGCAATTACATGACATAGGTGTATTTTCAATGATATAAAACATCTTTACACAATTGACTATAATTTAACAAATATTTCCGGGTAGATTTCTTGTAAATATAACAGAGGGAGTTCAGTTTTATCAAAATATCCAGAATGATCGTTAAAAATACCGGCAATATTTACAAAATCAAAACCTTTATTGACATACTTTATTTTACTCAAATGTTTTGTATGATCTTCAGGGAGATCAATTTTGGGAAACAGTTTAGAATAACAATATGCCATTATAATTTGAACGACTTCATACTCAGGACTGTAATATGAAAATGTGTTGCAATCCTCTAAAATTTTATCTAATTTATTTGTAGGTAAAGAACAGAGCTCAATTAACAGATAATGTATGCCGTTGTTATTTGAAATAGAAATTACTGTGGATTCATTTTTATTCGTGGTATACCAATTTTCGTCGGTTTCGTGGGTCACAGCGAACCACGAATTTAAGAATTCAACGAAGAATAATCCCGATAAATGTGTATGGAGTCGGATGTTTATTTCCGGTTATGTTATGCAGTTCTAGTATAGTGTTGACTGGCGATAAACATTGTAACATAACACGTGTTTTTTATTGAAAGAACATACAAGTAGTTTAATTAAATCAATAATAAATATATCGAATATCAGTGATAATTTACTTTTTAAAATTGATTAAAACTGTTCATGGAAAATAACTGCAAGTTGTTAATTACCGTGTCATACTTTGGTTTACTAGTGATTGAAAATCAATAGGATTAAGTACGGGGATATTGCCCGTAGGTAATATTGTTTATGACAGGAACATTTATTTTCACACCTTTTACTTATATGACTGTTTATTATATCGTAATTAGGGAAATGAGCTTTCAATCATTAAGTTCTGATTGCCTTATAGAATTCCGACAAGCATTTATAAATTGTAAAACAAACAAATAATTAGTTGTCTTTGTCCGTTATTGTAATAGAAATTTTCAATGAACACTTTAACCTAAAATGACCTAGCGAGGATTTTGACAATTCAAAACTTTTTCAATGAATTCCTTCTTTTTTGTTTGTTTTATTATTGATTAAACTAAGGAGGTTATATGATCTCCTAAATCAGAAACAAATCAACGAATTATGTATCTGAATTTTTTTTTTTTTTTTTTTTTTTGTTATCAGCGATCCACGAATTTACGTATACCACGAAACGTCTTTTTTTCACTATCCACGAAAATTGATACCCACGAAAATAAATGAATCCACAGTATGTCCAAAAGATTTGTATGGTTAGTCCGAAATTTTCATTGATTGCGATTTTTTCTACGTCCATGCGAACGATTTTAACGAACAGTTTTAGAAACTATATCCAAAATGTTAACAGAATCGGTTCTTGATATATCACCAATTCTCATGATATTATCATTAAGACGAGAGGGTAGACTGTCTGTACTTTTTTAATCAAATTTAACTCAATTATTTTCCGTGATCGTACAAACTTTAAATGATATTCACCAGGCTGCTTATTTACTACTTCTAAAGGTTGAACTGTTAAATATTTAATAGGATGATTGTGCTTCTTAAGATGTTGATAAATGATACTTTTGAATTTATTGGGTCTTTTAAAACGATACAGTTGTTCTTGCGTGCATTTAGAGAAATATCGTACAGTTTCTCCTACGTACTGAAAACCGCATCCGGTTTGTTTTATGTGAGTAAATAAATAATACTGTTTGTTTTTCAAGTAATATCAATTTCAAAATTTAAAGAAAATGTGCGACCATTAAACATTGACCTTACCGTATTGTTTTTGGAAAGACGGGGACATGTAAGTCATTTTTTTGGGTATTACACTTGTCGATAAAAGGGTAACGACGATTTTTACTATTAAAAATGTTAGCGATGGTAGTATGTTTAAATAAGCGATTTTGAAGATTGAGACGTGTAGATACCCTTTGAACGAGTTTAGTATTTAATAGTTTTCCATTTCTAAGCTTCATATTTGTTTTTTGGTATGTGGATTTTATTAGAAAGGAGCAAAGACTGGCGTCCAGAATATGAACCAGCACACAGTAAATTGAATAATGTAAAATGAGAAAACTGTTCGGCTAAAGACGTCAAACGCTTTTTGTCATAAATTACCCGACAAATTTTTAAAAAAAGATAGGGTATATCAAGGTAGAGACTGACGTCTGACTAAATAGATGAATGTGGCTGAATATTAAAATCATGTATTTTTGTACAGTTGATACGAAATATTTATCAACAAGGTTTTGGTATCTTCCGATGGATTTGTTTTAAATGAAAAGGACGAGACGTACTTCGACATAAAAATATAACCCTGGTTCATCAAATTCCTGCTTATACAACTATTTGACACTGGTGACGTTAAAACAATCAAAGTAGTAGCTACAAGCTCTTGAATACCAAATGAGTTTTGTTCACACCTTATTGCTAATGATATATTAAAACATATTATTTTCTAAATAAGGAAACCCCTGTTCAAATTCAGATATATGACAGTTGTTTTCTATTCATTTGATGTGTTAAAGCTTTTGATTTCTCTATTAAACAAAGGAATTTTTGAAGTTTTTCTCTGAGTTCGGTATTTCTGTTATTCTACTTTTTGAAACATTTGAAAAGTCTTTGCTAAATTAGCATTGCATAACTGTGATAAAACTGTCCAGCAAAATAATTTGAATTTGAATGTAATTGTTAAACCCTATCAAAAGAACAACGAGGTGAACATATAAACACTTTGGTTCTTTTAATACTTCGAACAGAAATTTAGAACAAAAAATATGTTTAAAATCAATATTCTTCGACATATTCAATAGCGTAGATTGAGAATGATATCCACGAAAAACAAAGAAGCATTGAAATTAAAAATTGTGAACTTTAAATTCTTGTTCTATGATTTTGACTATTTTGTTAAATGCAGTCGTAAAGTGAAAAAGGAAATCATATTACAGCAACAAATTTTGTCCAATTTCCAGAACTGGACACAGGACAAAATGGAAGACCATCAGTAAAATAAAAACTAATGTAATTCACAGATGAAAAAAGGCAAAGCTTGTAAAAGTTCTTTGGAAGTATGATAAAACTGTTAGCCATAGAAGGAGACAGAGGTGTCACTGAAATAAGAAACAGATAAATTACTTGTGTGAAAAAAAATCCGAACAATTCTGAAAATAGATTACTAGCTTTATGTTTAATAGGTAACCAGTCTGCATATAAAAGGTCTTCCGGAAATATATCTTGATTGTTGAAAAATCGAAAACATTAATGGATATTGATCATGGTAATGGTACGAAAATAACCGATAATTGTTACATACAAAAGAATCCGTTGGATTATGAATGTTACTTAACAACGGTATCGGTCCCAGTTAATGTATTTAAAGTGATCGCATCAACAAATGAAATTTTAAAGATACCCTTTTTTTATGTAAAAAATAAAAATAAAATGAACACGATAATTGGTTGTGTATGCGTGTTATTTATCTACTTATGTATAAGCTGCATAGGTCATCATCGTACTGATCTATGTTATTCAGTAAAGCAAAATACGAAGTATTTATAAAAGATAAGAACATGAAGAATGTGGTATTGTGCAACTCTAAAAACAGATTCGATATTGGATAAGAAGATACACATAGTAGACAACGATCTTGTTTTGCGTATAAAAATAAAATCGAAGATACAAATATCGTATACTCCATGTAATTTATATGGAAACCTTCCAAATATTCTGTATATTGTGCAATACAACACAATACTCAATTCCACTGACAAAAATCTCATTACATTTGTGTTTTAAAATGAAGAGCCTTATCCATAAGATGCCTAAACCTTCCCACATACTTATGTAAAAAAAGTATTTCTTAATTTTTATGTATAGCTAAAGATGTAAATGAATCAAAAATATCTTCATCGTTTTAGATAATGATATTTGGACGTTCGCTACTCTGTTGTAAAAATAAATGTTTTTAATATGGTTTTTAAAACTTCATGTTGAAAATTATGAAAGGAAAAAAAGGCACTACATGGATATTAACTAGATTCCGGACTTCTGAAAAAAAAATTAAAAAAAGGAAGAGCGGTGAACCTCCTTTAGTGTTTTAAATATCATTTCTTGTAATAGTTTATCATAATCATACTAATGTCATTCATTAACTTTTTCGTTTACTGTTAGATTTTAGTATACGCTATTTTAAAAAAAGGAATGTATATGTTTTATGCTATGGCAGTGGTGATATTCAAATGAAATGTAGAATCTATATCTGCCAACGTGCCAAACTGCGTGATCTGTGTATAATAAACATCTGTCGACAGTACATGTATCTCCTCGTGTTGAAAATAATCTAAAATCAATGCATATTTCGTTTCAGTTATGATATTGTAACATTCTAAAGCAATGATATGGTTTCTTCTAATGATTTAAACAAAACCTGTCTCTAAAGTATAAATAAGTTTTGCAGAAGTTTGTTGACATTAACTCAGGAAAGTAAAATAGAAAAAAGAAAAAAGACGATATGACAATAAAACAGTAAATCAAATATTTTGTGTGTGAAACTTTGAATTGAAGATAAACACAATCATGTTTATACTGTATGTTCTTCACATGTAGACCTTGCAGTATATAGTATTGTGAAACAGTTAAACATAATGATTAATTCTGTACCATGTCTTTTATAGAAAAAAATTGAATCTAAGGGCTCATATGATTTAATTGAAACTGTATGTGTTTAAACAACATTGTGAAAGTGAAAAAATATTTCACCTGTATACAAGGAACCAGTACATCCATGATAGAGAGATTTTTTTTTATATAAAATTGACAAAATGCACCTTAAAATATTAAGGTAAAGAAAGATGATTTATTGAATAAGAATAAGTTAAAATATTAGTTACTCCGAATACAAGTTTAAGAAGTTTGTGGATTATTAAAAACTGATAATCTAGTAAAACAATACATTTGTAACTATAGGCTCACAAGAGCCTGTGTCGCTGACCTGTATCTATTGTGGATTTCGAAATCATGTAAAATAAAGTTTAAAGTAGATTAATGGTATGCCCTCATCTTGAATTCTACAAGCCCGGTTCATAATCAGTCTAGTTCTTTGCCTAAATCTGCAAAATTAGAGACACATTTGCAATCCATTGGTAACACTGTTTATTTTTGTAAAGAAAACTTAATGAGTCATTACATTATCGAAAATGTTTCAACTAATACCAAATATTTGTGTTTTCAGAATCATGTTTTCAAATAAGCCCCGAAGGGGAGATACCTCTTTTAGTTCAAAATGTATTCTGGATATATAGGGATTTTTTTCGTTATTACTTGAACATTGTAGCAAGAAACAAGTTCGGTGACATCATTTTTAAGGTCTTTCCTTTTTCAAAAGGGAAAGACCTTACTGTATTACTTCTGTTTATTATTATTCTTTTTCCACCAAACTTTGACGAAGTTATCCGCCTTAACCGTAAGACGTGTCGCTTTCATGTTCACACTTTGTATCGGTGTCATAAATACCTATCCGGAACTCACCCTGTGAGTCGAAATATTTTGTCGGTTCGGAGTAATCCCTCCGAAACCAAAAAAACCTTGTTATAGTTCCAACACCGTAACCGTAACAGGTAGAAAAAAACGAAGGGTGAAATTTGTTCAGGACCAGACCCTGGTTCTTCACTACATTTGGATCTAAAAGATTCAACGACTCATTGGTAGGGTTATGCCCCTATTAAAATTAACCGGTGTTGCTTGGCCACCAAAACTCAGAAACCATAAGTCGTAGACACCTAGGATCTTCACCATTCATCATCAATTCATGTGACTTTGAAAAATACCTCAAGGTCAAATGTGTATGTGCATCTGCAAACAAGAAAGAAACCGAATTTCAATGTACAACAGGTAATTTGTTTGATACAATATCGGAAATTCCAACTTCCTTAGTTGTCGCAAACTAGGCTCTCTCAAGGTAAAGCAAATAAAAAGATACATGGAGTACATGTACATGGGAAAAATCGCACACAATACATAGAAACAAATAAAAATATATCAATGAACATGGCGTTTTGTCCTGTTTTTCATCTTGACAATTGATGAAGGGTCTCCAACAATAAACGAACCATTCATACCCTACAACAAGGTCAAGACGGCCCCTGTCGTCGACGTAAGCGTTACTAATTATTAAAATCTACCACGGATAACGTTCTTGCTCCCCACCCGCCTGGAAATTCCTAATTGTGCGATGCTTGTGTACGACGGTTATAATGAACACAAAAATGGATAGAAAAGACAGTAGAAAAAAAGAAAAATAAATCGAATGAGGCAATTTTTTTAACAAGGACAATGTTGTTAAATGTGATTTACCATCAGTAATTCAAAACGCGCTGGTTAATTATTTACAAATGAAAAATTAACTTGATAGTTTATGCTTTTGCAGGACATTTGTATACATTGTATTATTTCAACTTGTTTTGTCAAGTCAGATTCATATTATTGTTCATTTACTTATACACAAATGTACTTCATTTCTTTGTAATGACTTTTGGTGACTTTGTTCTAGGATCATACAGGACTATGATGATGAGAAAACTCATAAAAATACTTACAACTTCAACTGCTATTTCAAAATGAATTACTTTATTTAAACCGTTTTTATTTGCCTCCGATGATAATCCGATGTTCTTTTCAATATACCGTCCAGAATTGAATTGAACAACACTTCACGGAATTGTTTGCTGAACTACTATCTTCACTTATAATTTTATTCATAACATGTCCATGGGGGGGGGGGGGGGGGGGTTATGCGTTTGCAATTGTGGCATTGATGATAATCATCAATTATTTGTATCTTGAAATGTGAGACGGAAACCCTTTTGTCGCAGCTGGTCTTGCTCCTATTAGAGAAAATGCGATTCCCTCAGTTTTTATTAATCTGATATGTTTTTTCATAATTGACTTACTAGGTGTAAAAATCGGTACACTACTCTAGTTTTTATCTCAAACCACGCTGTCGTGGAAAAAGGTGCAAAGGGAACCAGCGGGACAGTCAAGCTCATAGATCGAAAATAAACTGACAACGCCATTATTGAATGGTAATTAAATTAAAGGCGGTAGGAACCATATAATAGATTGCAATGGTGCAGGATAACAAATCTTCACTTTAAACGCCTTTTAATGTCAATGTATAGTAGAATTGACTTTGATTTTTTCATCAAATTGTTAATGACAGATCTGTGATTGTATCACTTTAAAATGCTCGTTATAGATTTCATTTGGATAATTTCTGTCAATTGTTTACCGGTAGATGTTTTATGTCAATGCTTTATAATGTTGCATTTCTCAATGCGTAGTTCCTCACATATTCATATAATATAGCAATGATCTAGATATTATCTTTTTTTTCGCAGGAAAAACAATACATAGAAGTCAAGAGGAACAGAAACACAGCCATGTTGGTATCATGGGGATAGGAATCGGATTGTTTGTAGGAGTATTTATGTAGCCGTATGTGTCATGGGCTTCGCAAGATGGGTACGACTCAACAGACCACGTGATTTAAGATATTTCATCCTAACGGAAGACTAGGAATTTGCAACGTTGGAGTTCAATACTTTATAAAACATTGCTTCTCATCTAGGATCGTTTTTAACTAATGTAGATTTTCTATTACTCGCTGCGGAACGATACATTTATGAGGCTTGAACGAAATGCTAAGTTCTGATGGATAATATTTAATAAAATATTTATACAAATTCAGGGAAACTAGATTCATATTTCCTTTTATAAGGGGGGGAAAGGGGAGGGAAATTACAGAAAACGAAACGAATACCACAAATCATTTAAACTTTTTTCCGTGAACTAGTGTTTGTGTGTGTGTCTGTATGTGTGCGTGTGAATATTAGGGAAAGTCACTACACGTATTAGAATACACACCAACAAAGTAACTACCTTTTCACTCCATACACTCTGGTAGTGATTTTGTAAAATTTATTAAAATGCTCATGTTGGTGAACATAACAAGTCCACAAATTTGTACTCGTTGTTTCATTTTACGATGTGTGTGCGTTTTCCTCAACGTCGATTTAATCATTTCACACATTTAACGTCAAAAAATGACGCGCATGCTCGACCGGAACAACATGACAAGGTTCGGTACTTTTTTTTTTTTTAATATTCAACAGTTTATCACTTTTTCCTTTTCATATCATTCATGTTTTTATCAAGGAAGGACAATATCCCTAACATTTAACATGGGCTGTCGATCGACCATAATTACAGTCCTGGGAAGGGGGGCTGATGATGTATTCAACTTTTTTCAAAGGGGCGTTAATTACATGAAAAGGCTATACATTGGTAGATTTGTGTACCGAGTGAAGTGACGCTAAAACAATTTGGACGATTTTATGATATTTTTTGGCAAAAAACAGGGCAGTTCCAGGTAAGAGCGTAATGGGCGTAATCTGCTTATATTGAATATGACAATTTAGCATATTCATTTATTTAACACATACATGTACTCTGGTTTCTTTTCATACTGATTTCACTGAGTTGTGACTTGGACAACTTTTTTAAACAACCAAAACGGTAAGTAAATCTATACATGAAATGGTTGTTTGTGTGACACTTCCCGAATTGTGTGTGTTGTTTTTATTTATTTATTTTTTATTATTTATCTTTTTATTTATTCTATGTACTGAATTCCGATGTTAAAAAGTAATACTGAAAATAAAATTACGGAAATCAAATATGGCTGATTCGCAGTCGCAGTCAACGCCTTACTGAAATGTTTCATTCTAAAAGGAATCGGCCTTATTCACCAAAACATTATCAAGACTTCTGATAAGGATGAGTTTATGTTTATCAAAAGTCAAGTGCATATAGTCAAGTATTTGTAGTTGGTGTATAAATATCATAATTATTTTTTCGTAAATCATTTTTTTATAAATAACATGATTCAGGTCATTAATATGGTGGCCGGTTATGGCCATTTCTTATTTTCGCACTTCATATTCTGTAGGGCAAAACGCGAAGTCAAAAAACACAAAGTCAAAAACGCGATCCGGAAAGAAAAAATGTTTCGCCTTTTCGCTTTTTCGACTTCGTGAGTTCGCGTTTTTGCGTTTTCGCCTGATATAATATGAAGGGCGGGCGAAAACGCGAAATGGCCTTAACCGGTCACCATACATTAACTTTCCATTGTGTATTGTTTCACAATTTACGTCGGAGCTTTTTATACCAAGTATATGGTTTGGGTTCTTTTATTGTTGAAGGTCATACGGTAGCTTATTATTGCTCACAATCATTCGTTTGAGAACAAACAAACCTATGTATCTGGATAAGTTTTAAAGCAAAGCAAGCCCTCGATAAATAATATAAAAATGCATTTAATGTTTAGGAAAAATTGGACATTTTTACACTGTTGTTAACTGTAATTTTAGAAATATGTGTGCTGTTAACTGGTATTTGTTAATAAGGGACTAATATTAATAGGCATTTGCGGAAACTATGTCTATACCTATGATTACACTTTGGACTTACGATTACAGGTGACAAAAACAAGGAGTCGTCTCAAAATCAAAAAAGCAAACCAACAATACAGATACAAAATAGAAAATGGTGTCTTCTATATAAAACATATGTTAGCAAAACGTTGAAAGTTCATGTGTCCGAATCGCTTTTCTGGATTTACCATCAGGAAAAAGCCGAATATTTGAAGACAAGAATTTATAATGACCGAAGGTGTAGATACATTTATGCTATATATATTATCAACAGGAGCAATATACTTCCTCTGCGAAACAGTGAACTTTTAATGCAATGATCAGTATTCGAAAATCGGCAAAAATATTGTTCAGAGGATACTCTACAAACTGTTTCATTTGAAATAGTAATGTTGGTTTCGTTTTTGTTTTGCACGATTACAATTGTGTATCCACAAATGTTGCCTAACCGACTTATATAGATTGTGATCTGTTTAACAATTTCTTCTCGGTTGCTACACTTTTGCATTTCTTATCCCTACCAATCAATTAAATAGATTTGCGTAAAAACTTTGTGTTGAAATGATAAACGTCGCAGTGAGAGATCACGGTATGTTCCGGGGCTTGAAACACCCCTTTTCTTGCCAATTAATGCTTTTAAATAGGGACATATGGTCGGACCCCACCTTTCCTTTTATCTTTTGAAAATGTCTGGTTCGACCCCTGCATCGTCAGTGCACTCTAGATAACAATTCCATGAAAAATAGTACCAGTCTCGGAACAGGGGGTCAAAGCTCATGTTTCGAGCATACCAGTCCCACCCATGTTTATGAAGGTTAATTATCGACACCGCGAAAAAAAACGTCCATACTATATGATTCCCAACATCTCTATTATAATAATTGCTTAAAAGAAGAACAACTAGTTTGTCATTTTTTGTTTGTTGCTGATGAAACCAAAGATAGCAAAGTTTTAACTATTTGAGTACTCCTATTCCTCAATTTCAACTGAGTCTGGCGAACATTCTTAACTATATTTCTGACATATAGAAGTTCGTTGATAACTGTTTTTTTTTTTGTTTTTTTTTCTCTTTCTCGAAGAGTTGTGATTTTGTTTTGTATTGAACCAAAAACGTAGACAAAAGTGCTTGTCCTATTCAGGCAAATTAAATTTCATGAAGAATAGATAGCTCAAAAACACCCATCCGCTGTTTTTCCTCATTCTCTTTTAAACAAAACAAAAGAGAAAAAGTATGTCTAAGCATAAACATGCTATCATGCTCCATGGTTGAATGCACCTTTCCTAACAAAAAGTTTTGCTGATTTTTTTTAGCAATTGTCAAAATCTAGCTACTGCAACGACAATTGCACTATTTTGTGTGTCTCGTGTTAAAAAATTTTAAATAATGTTAGTTCATTCTATCATATTTCGTACAATACAATACAATATAATACAAATGTGTTTATTATACTGACATTGTGTATAACAAAATATGTACAATATTGAAATATTGCAATTAAATTACACCCGGCACAATGAACCAATAAGTCACTTCAAATAGATACTATAGTATTAATTCAGATTGACATCAGGAATATTTTATACATGTTAATTACTTAAATATAAGTGTTGTCTTGGTTTTGTTAATGACTGTTCCGAGTATCGAGCTGTCTTTCGAGGGTATTCTAGCAATAATAAATTAAAATTTTCACCGTTATTAAAGTTCAATACGGTTTCACTAAATCCAGAGAATAATTGATTATTAGTCCGTTGTAAAATTGGCATTCAATCAGAAAGTGTAGTTCATTCACAACATGTCCGGAATGGCACATTCTACATATTCTTTGGTATTCTGGCTCACCAACAAAACGTCCTGTTTCAAATCCTTGCGGAAGAATGCCACATCTAAACTGGGCCAGTACTGATTTTTCTCTACGTTTAAATTTTTTTTTAACATATGTTTCTGTTGAATATGTAGATTTAAAGTTTCTATATGTACGTAGTTTCGGAAAGTTAGATAAGTTTGTATATCATTTTGTTGCACATATATCCATAAAATTGTTTCTGACGCTATTAACATCACATTTTAGCATTTGTTGAAAGTTAACGATTTCATCCATACCAACGAAAGATATTATTATTCTTACACTAGATGACCAGTTGCTAGTAGATAGTGCGTAGTCCCATAAGAACACCTTTTTACAAAGTCTGCTATTGTCCATATTCATCAATCGGTTCCAATATTTAACCATATTACACCAGCGACGTTCTTTTGAGGGTAACCATTCATATCTTCGTTGATAGCCAGCTTTGGAGCAAACTTATGGACTCCCAAAAAGTATCTTATGACCTTGTTTTCAATAAAGGCAACAAAAGTATACCGTTGTTCAAAGCTCGTAAATCTATGGACAAAAAACTAAATCGGGGTAACAAACTAAACTGAGGAAAACGCATTAAATATGAGAGGAGAACAACGATACAACATTAAAATGTAACACACACAGCAACGGACTAAGCATTAGACAAAATCCGATGAGAATAACAAATATAACATCAAAACCAAATACATGAATTTGGGATAGAAAAGTACAGTGACACGTCTTATAGTAATGTGAATTCACACTCAAATATAGGAGAAAAACAAACGACACAACGGAAACACAACGTAAAAATGTTAAACATACAGAAACGAAACAGAGTCTTTATACCCCCACTGAAGAACAGTAGTAGAGTATAGGTACAATACAAGAGACATACAGTTTTTCATAAATCTTTATACCAAATTCTTTTAAACCGTGTATCTGCGATAAAATATCTCCAATTACACCATTTTCAACCTGTATAACACCGTATACAATAATTAATGTTAACACATTGCTGTAAAATATATTAGAAAAAAATCGTTATTTAAACACAGAAAAACATTACTATCGTAACATTGTTTTAGATCGACGGTTTATTTTTATTCTTTGAAAAAGCCCAAGAAATAAATGCTACCTGTAAGTGTAATTGTAATCCTAATCGTAGGTGTATGACAGTTTTCGCAAATATCTAATTAGCAATGGTCTGTTTTCATAAAAATGACATTGTTGTCAACTGCTATTATGAAAAAAATACCCCTGTCAACGGTTTTCGATTTTTTAATTCTCCGGTTTTTTTATTCTCATATAAGATTACTTAGATTGCTGTTTACGGTTATCAGTATTTTAATGCTGCTGTTATCAGATTTGGGCAAAATCAAAAATTGTTAGCGTGTTAATGGATCCCGCCCTGTCTATTCCTCAGTTCCTCATTGTTTAAAAGAAAGTGTCCATCAGTACTTTTGTTAGGCTGAACAAATACCCGTTGACTTGTGTCGTGGTAGATGTTAACATATAGAACTTTTTTTTATTATTAATCCCAGAGAGGTTCAAAATACATGTATAATATTTTGAATGGTAAAAAGTCACATCCCAAACATTACAAACCTGCTCGTCCATTTTTCATTGTTATTCAACGCAAAATAACTATTTAAGATACCTCGGACGATCTCATTTCACAAAGGATTTCTTTTGTCTACTTATTTACCTCGAACTTATTTACCCGGTGTAGGTCTTAAAGTTATAAATAGGTTAGATAGAAAGTGTACTTTTTGTACTTTGAATATCACTGAAGATGAATTCCATTTTGTTTTACAATGTGAATGTTATAGAGACTTAAGGAGACAGTTTATTAAACCTCATTATTATAGACGTCCGTCGTCTTCAAATAAGTGCAACTCCTCAGCATTGAAAATGTAAAAGATTTGCGTAATTTGTGTAAGTTCTTGTTTAATGCACTTAATCATAGGACCGAACTGTTATTGGTCAATACTTAATATTTATTTGCTTCTCTGATGTATTATGTCATGTTGTGTTATAGAAATGTATTTGTATATATTGCACTGATAAGCATAATGTGCTTAAAGTAATAAAGAATTGAATTGAAGAAAAAAAAAAGTTGAGGTTCAATTTACTTAAAGTTAATCAAGCATGACTAATTAGATACGCCCTCTTAAAATCAGGGGGTCCGAAATAGGATCGGGGAAAAAACACCAATCAAAATACCATAATTTACAATTTAAGAAATTTTTTTATTCAAAGTGCTTTTGTTTGCTTAAATATCTCCAATCAATAATCAAACGGTATTTTGTGGAAATAATAACCTGTCCCGAACCAGGAGATGTTGGCTGCAATAGGAATTTATTTATAAAAAAAAAGTCCATATCTCATTTACTTATAGTGGCCGTTATTGATTTAATATTCATGACATTTTGTTTATGGCATTTGTGTATCGTGGAGAAAAGAGGGAAAGAGGGCTAATAGCTTAACTTACGAATTTCGATCATCATGGTTCTAATCTATTCTATTACGGCATACGTTTTACCTCTAGCGAACGCTCTGCCTTATTGTAAAAAGTGCCACTCTAAAATTGTAAGCATTTGCTTCAGATTGATCCACTTTGCATCTAGTCGTGAATATGCATGAAATATTTGCCACTGGACACGAAGGAGCAATTAATTAATCAGCTTCATTTAGTGATGTGTAATCATTTGTCTTCAGTTGATATTTGTCTCAGTCAGTTTTCCATTTTTTATATATTTCATTTTAACTACATTTAAATGTTTAAGCGTACACCTTAGCATTTCTTCAATCATTTTTCTCTTTGCAATTAATCTTTTTTTAACATTAAAAACATTGTCGTAGTAAACATCAGGGGTGACATTGTATCATTTACAGCAAAACTAATAGGGGAGGGGATTAGAACTAAAAAAACAATCTTCATTGAGTGGCAATAATTCATATATTGAAGCGTATAATGACGGCTGTCTCGTCTAGGTGACAACATTTGCTGTTTCAAGTTTATTCATATCTCAGAATGGTATAATAGTTGTAATAACAGCAAAAAAAATGATAAAAAAACAATTTATAAAAGGATTCAACTTATTTTGGGCGTTTAATTTTTTGATAGTGTATTGCTGATCGGTTTTGTTATATTTTTCATCTACTATTGTTCTAGCAAAAGTCACAAAAATGTTGTTAAAATCAGCCATGCGACTTATTTGAAAAGATTTAGCTGACCTTTCTTGTTGTTTACACATTTAAATCATTCACCTCGTGCGTAAATCGTCTTTCCCTCTAATGTTTTTTTTTTAAGTTATAGATAGCGTAAAATTCTCACTACACCAGGTATCGGATATACATTCCTATGATACTTCGATCGGACAAAGCTTCGTATTTATATATCCGATAAGCCAAACGAACGCACCCATTTAGCAAGTGTATGGTGAGGGACGGGAGAGGTCCGGAGATGTCAATATTTCTATACCTAAGTGAATCATTCGGTTTTGAATAAAAGGAGATAAAGGTATAAATTAATGCGACAGCAACCCAAAGACACAGATAAATCAAAATATTTAGAGTCATCGTTCATTTATATATATATATAAATAAGGCGTTAGTTTTCTCGTTTGAATTGTTTTACATTGTCATTTCGGAGCCTTTTATAGCTGACTATGCGGTATGGGCTTTGCTCATTGTTGAAGGCCATACGGTCACCTATAGTTGTTAATTTCTGTGGAAGTTCGGTCTCTTGTGGAGAATTGTCTCATTTGCTCATTTGCAATTATACCACATCATTCTTCTTTTTTATATTCAGTCTTTTTTATATAGAAAGATGTGTATAAATACAGAATAATTAGCTCAAAACCGACCCATGACTAAATAATAGTTATACGGAGTTAATTAAATAATATTTACCGTCAAAATGATATTATGTATCAGAAAAGGCATTTTACTATTATTTACCGTCAAAGATATGCGAAAATCATAAGTGTTTGGTTGAAAAAATTCACCTGCCCTATTTTATTTTGATCGGTAAAAATTTAAGAAGTTGTCATATAAACCAGTAAAAGAAAAACACTTCACTGTATAATATAACGGTAAAATTAATGATGATAATGAATGACGACCAGCGGCAAATAAAATTAATATTCAGGACGATAACATCTAAATATAATAAGAGTATTAACCCCGTTTTTTACTAGACTGACCCACTGAGTCGGTTTTTTTTTTTATCGTGTAAGTTCACAAGATATTCAATTTAGTTCTCAGGAAGAAAAGTCACCAGACCCGGATACATTTCCGACTCTGAGCCGGCCAGTCTGTGCTCTTACTCTATGATGCCACGTGTTTAGCGTTGAAATAGAATACCAATTTTATTAACGTATTTGTTTGAATCGTTCGGGATTCAACAAATTACCTCCCGGTCTCGAGGCGAGCATCCCCACACGAGATCAACCAGGAGAGCTGTAGTGATCGGTAGTACAGAATATCATACTAAAAACTAAAGTACAATACACAATACAGTTTCACAGAATTCTCACAGTTACTAAAGCGAGCTAAAAGTATCTAACCTAAATTGGATGCGTGAAATGATATTGTAAACTACACGTAAACATCGATGATCGACTTCAGGGTAGATTTTATGGATCAACGCTCTCGGCAAATTTTAAAAAAAAGTCTTGCATCTATTATTTGAGTGATCCGAATGTGGCCAGCTGTTGCAAGTCTTTTCTGTCCTTATTCAATATACCCTCATTTTCCAGTTGTGTTTTAAAGTTTCAGTCCAACCTCACTGTCGACCTCACATTGAACGACCTACCTATTTTATTTTAAAATGTATGTGTTATAGACATGAACATGCATGAAACATTTGCTACTGGACGTAAAGCAAACATCAATCAATCAACTTAATTAATTCCCCTGTACTAGTACATAGCACACAAAGACAAGATCTTGTAAAATGCTATAATGTACAATTTCGATTAAAAATTTTATGGGTGTTTTGGTATTTTTTTTCTCTTCAATATATTACATAACTGACTGCTTACTAAAAAGTTTTAAAAAATTTTTTTACTATGGTTCTTATCTACTGTTTTAATACGATTTATAACATATGATTTTTTTTTGTCAGGCAAGGATAAAACTAAGAAAGATAAAAGGGTTTTTTTCAGGTGTTTTTGCTTCATTTAGACATAAAAAGGGAATAACGGACGACTAAATTAAAGAGTTTGTTTTCATATAATACATTGAACTTGCGAATATATCTCACCTAACACGTTTTGACCGGGCCAGTGAAACCTAGTTTAATAGTTCAATATTAATTGAAGTTTGCATGCATAGTTTTTATTTAAAACAAAAAACCCAAGTAAGGCAAGATCTATTTATTAATTGGACTGAATAGACAAAACCAATTATTTTGCATTCGCATGTAACGTAATGTACGAAAATTACCGAATCAGAAACAAAATGAACATTTACCGGATGAATACTGTGAAGGACCTTATTCATTTAGGTCTGTTCAATTAGAAGTTCTAAAACAAGCTGTTTAAAAACCTAATTGTTGGAAGAGTTTACTTACTGTTTTCTAAGGTCTGATCTTTACGAATCTATTTCATGATTACTGACAGATCAAAAACATCAAGTATATATAGCAAGAAGTTGTTGGGCATAATATTCATTGGTCAGTTATAAATGAGGTCTGTATGGGGTTTTGATTGCCTCATTTATTAAATAAGAAATCGTTATTTTGAAAAGTTGGCTAAAAATATGAATTTACCCCCGAATTTTGTAAAACTATCATTTGGTGTTATTTTAATGCTAAAAAAAATATGATAAATAAATAATTATATGATGTAATGCCATTTAATCGGTCCGTTTTCATTGCAATTTGGTAACTGTTAATTGTATATATCAGTCTGAGTACTGTTTAACTATCATTTAAGTTGAACATATTAAGACTCGTCCAATTAAGGGGAATTAGGTTTCTGCAAATTCTTTTTATGTACTTTTCTTATATTTTTGACGGTTTGTAAGTCAGTAAAAGTTCAATGATTAAGTTAATATTGACATTAAAAGACCTCCTCACAAAAAAGGGCTGTTCAAATCCCCTCGCCCTTCGGGCTCGGGGATCTGAACACCCCTTTTTGTTCGGAGGTCTTTTAATATCAATATTAACTTATCACTGAACTTTTACTATTACTAAATGTAAACAAAAATGATCGTTAATTCTCAATACAAACTCCAATTAGAAAAATATCCATGTATTGCCCTTTTATATAATAAAGAATTCAAAATTGCAATGGTTTCAATACAGAATAATACAACAAATTTTAAGTACAAATGAACTTCTCTTTAAAATAAAAATTAAAGATACAAATATTTGTAGTTTTGGGTGTGGAGGGGTCGAAACAATAGAACATATATTCACGACTTGTCCATATATATCAAAATTATGGGAAGACCTTGACTCCTGGATATTTGAGAGGACAGAAATAGAACTAACTTTAATTATTGATTTGGTTTTATTTGGTATTCTAACAAAAACAGAAAAAAATGATAAAAGAAACTTAATACTTCTATGAACAAAATTCTACATTTATAGGAGCAAATTATAAATGGAACAAAACAATATAATAGCCCTTAAATAAAAATAATAGAAAAACTTATTAATAGAAAAAAAGATATTTTATCCAAAAAAAAATACTCAGTAGGACAGAGAACTGCTGGAACCCCTGGATTCCTTTGCTGTCATAAAACAAACTAACACAAAAACATATAGACTCCACATATACTGTCTATATATTTCATATCCAACCAGCCTTTTCCTTGCAATCATACTGTTGTATAAATATGTTATTAACTAATGTTAACGAGGTCTAAATAAAGTACCGGTACTTGATGTTTTTCAACTTACAAATGTACAGATTTCAATAAATATGATACATTTTTTTTTTAAATATAGAACATTTACGATAACACGGTAATTTCAAAATGTATATAAATAGATATGTAAAGTGTAAATAAATACATGTTCTCATCGGTACGCGTTAAGTTTAAATGGTCATCGTCTCACCTGCACTTATGTATACCATACGAATGATCTCCCTTTGTGCCATGCTTACCTGTAGTCAACAACAAAAGCACACAAATTATTGTAGGAATCAACACAAAGACATGGGCTACGAACTATTTGCTTTTGCTATTGTTGTAGCACTGATGGCCATTTACGTATACAACAATGAAAGAAGAATGGGGGAAATGTTCTATAAACTTGACCAAACAGGTAAAGAGATGTTACAAAACATGCTGGTTTTTTTTAGACAAATGATCGTGAATATCTAACGATTGTCAAGCATTTCGATCGGATCGTGAAAGATCTGGACTAGGATTGTGAATGCTTTATATATAAAGTGTAATCCTACATTGTACTTCAAAATCTGTGAAAAATAGTCTGTATTTTCAAACGGTGGAACAAATAACAAAAAAAGAAATATGTCTGTCAAAAGGATTAAACTTCCTTGACAATAATGTGCACTATTTTAAAGAAAATATTATTAAGGAGCAGTAAACGTATTAGTTTGGTCGTGAAAGATAAGGCGTGACTATAGGTTTTATGATCCGAAAACAACTTTTCTTTTACCAATTGATACACTTGTAATTGGTTGAAGCGTGTCATTACTTACATAGATTTAATGCGTTCATTTTGAGTTTGTGTGACATTTCTATACTTATAAACCCATATTGAGACCTGTTTTCATTTGAGAGGCAATGCTTATAAGGCTTCCTAGATAATAAGAACACCAAGAGCATACATTGTAGAAAATTAAAAAGCTTTGTACTTATAAGGCTAAATGTATCTACAAATGAGTGAAGCGAGAAAAAATGAACGGTCTAGTGGTCTCGTGGTCTTCTCCTGGAAATCTTTTAATATGTACGTTTTGTTTTCATCGGGATAAAATCGAATAAGAGCTATCATTCAATTTTACATACAGGCAAAATTGAAGATGTTCTTCTTTCCATTAACAGTACAAACTTTTCTAATTGGGTCCCATTAAAAGTCCTGAACTTGAGATTACAGACAACACATGTACATGTATACAGCTTCCTCGGCATCGTTTTTAGACATGTATAGCCCAAATTTGATCATTTCATTACCCGAGCCAATGAAAAGCGAATTGATTTCGAAATTATTTATTTTCCTCACCTTGGTAGCAATTTACGTACTCTATTCGCGTATGGATTATATGATATTCATGACTTACAGCTGCTACTCAGAATTTGTCAAACATCATCAATGACTAAAGCGCGGATCCACATATGGAAATTACTGATCCCATATATATCACAATAGATCATTTGTAAACCGTGAAATGAATTTATCTAACCGACTATCTTCACATGTGGTGTTTTGACTAGCGGCTTATCAAAGTGATCAATTATACTTCAATACTTAATATTAAAATCCTACTTCCCTTTGTCTATAAAGAAAACATATGCCAACAATAATAACTGTTAAGCTTTAAATTTGTTTTATGAATTTATTTCACTCTTTAATTACATGTATGAATTTCTTCGTCTGTTGAATCCTTTCAGATTTGTTTTCATTTTTGCTTTGAAAGGGAAGTAACTCCGTCATTCAAACTTGTTACCTTTAATTATGTTTTATGAAATTATTTCAACCTTTCTTTATCAATTTCCTCGTCTGTTCAATCCTTTCAGATTTTTCCTCAACACCGTGTTGTTTTTACAAATGGTTTAGTCATCTTTTTTGGTTTTGAAAGGGAAGTAGAATGAAATTCAAAACAGTGTGGCTGTGGCCATTGATTGACACATTAAATTCATCCATTGACTGGGACAATTTAGGTAAACGTTTGTATGTAACGACCACTGCTCACTATGTACTTTTTAAAGACACTTAAATTATGGGGTCACCAAAGGTTCTCAACACCTTAATAAAGTAATTCGAAAAAATAATCAGAAATAACACGATGTTTTGATTTATATCAATTATATAAATCAAAACATAAAGGTTATTCCTGATTAATTTTTCGAATTATTTTATAATTTAAGGCGTTAAGAAACCTTTGGTGACCCCACAGTTTAACTGTCTATCGTAGGTACGTCGTGAACAGTGGTCGTTACAGACAAACGTTTACGTAAATTGTCCCAGTCAATGGATGAATTTAATGTGTCAATCAATGGCCACAGCCACACTGTTTTGAATTTCATTCTAATTCCTTACTAACCCCAACGAGTAACTTACCATGTATGGTAACTAAACCTATATTTTTAAAGACACCTTATATCAAATACACATAGTCACCACATGTAGTCTTTTAGCCAATCAAATATCTATAAATCTATGGGAGGTAAGATTAATAGTTATATACAGCTAAAGTAACCGTTCTAAAGACATAAAAGACTCATATAGTCATCACAGGTCAGCTCTTGTAATCTGTTCGACTTGAAATTCGCCTGCATTTGAAAAAATAATTCACATTTGATTTACACCACAAAATTTACTCTCAGTTCAGACAAACCTGAGCATCTACAAAATATTAAAGGCATATCTTGCTCTATATATGAAATATGAAATTCAAGTACATTCAGACATATCTTGCTCTATATATGAAATATGAAATTCAAGTACATTCAGATTTTATACTTCAGAAATTAAAATCTTAACTGAAACTGAACTTAACTTAATTTAACTAAAATAGTAGATTTCCGCGGAGTTATAACAAGAGGAATATAGTTCCCATTTTTTAAATCCAAGAATGGTATCAAGCTGTTTAAAGAATTTAGGGCAAGTTCCGTCTATAAAATTTAGGTCAACATAACATAGACATTCTTAATTTGTCGTACATGTAAACATAATTGTTTATATACGTATAACAGGTCGGGACCACTACCTTATATGGAAATGCAAAAATTTGCATACTTATGTTCTCGCACATGTAATTGTTTATTTACATGTGACGCAATTTATTTTTACCTAGGTTTTTGGCCAATCCAGTAAATGAGTCACAATGCATGATGGACTACTACGTGTTTACAATCAACCAAGAACACGTGTTATTTACTGAAATACAACACATTTTTTCGTGCAAAGCGGGATTCACAATTTCGCTTAGTTTTTCATTTTGTTTATCCCCATTTATAGTTCGTGATATAAAGTATTACTTCCATGCTCAGATTAGCGAAGAGTTGTTTCTATGCGAAGAAAAAAGGGTTTAAATTACCCGATATATAGCCATTAACATGTTTGATGATGGCACAGAGATTTCATGTATTTGTCCACCAGAGGCAACGAAACAACAGCGAAAAATCACAATTACCCATGAAACAAACTTACTGGTGTAAAGTAAGCCGGCGATAACAGCCGGTGCTGATATTCAAGAGTACAGCAATGTTCGTATAGATAATTAAAGGCAAATGTGGGATCCTTGAATTTTGTGTTCGTAAAAAAGGCGAAGAAATATTTACATATATGTCAGTGTTAACAAAATCTATAAGTATTTTTGTTGGTCACATTTCAGTATATGGGACTTCCAAACTGTTCCCTTTGTTTTGAAGGTTGTGAAGTCAGCAACTGTAGTTTCAGTTTGTTCGTTTTTTAACGGGCTCGGACATTTGCCAAACTGAATAAAATCCTTACAGCTGATTTCTTAAACCTGCAAAGTAAAACTTTGGTTGGCTTGCTTGCTTTGTTTGTATAATTGTTTATTCAAGCTTTGAAAATAAGATTGACACCTTTAAACAATATATAAATATATATATATATAGGCATAGTTCAACTTGTATATTTTATATTTTGTACAATATACAAACAAAGCAAGCAAGCTAACCAAAGTTTTGCCCCACATGCATTAGGAAATAAGCTGTAGTGATTTTATCCATATGTATGTGCGACAAGGTGGAAAATTTGATATGTTTTGTGAAAATTGCAGCGTTGGATCTATAATAAAAAAGAAGATGTGATATGATTGCCAATGAGACAGCTGTCCCCAAGAGACCAAAATGACACAGAAATTAACATTTATAGATCACCGTACGGCCTTCAACAATGAGCAAAGCCCATACAACATAGACAGCTATAACAGGCCACGATATAACAATGTAAAACAATTCAAACGAGAAAACTAACGGCCTTAATTATATAAAAAAATGAACGAAAAACAAATATGTAACACATAAACAAACGACAACCACTGAAATACAAGCTCCTATACAATATATGTTTTTTTTTTTATGGGATAGATTTCTTGTCCTTTTATATATCTAATTGGGTCGGGGTTTTTTGGGGGTTTTTTTTGGGGATTGTTTGTAATTTTTGGGTCATTAATAGCTTACTTATTAGCATTGGACCTATGACTGCTTACTTTACTAAATTATGTCTTTGTTGGAAAGATGTCTCATTTGGCACTCATACTTCATCTTCTTATTTCTCTATACAAAGCACGTTTTAGAAAAAAATAATAGGCAATATGGCACCCACTATGATCCAGAGAATTTTAATATTGGAGATATTTGACATAGGTCAACAGGACAGCAGCCGAACGATAAAAAACCTCTGAGGTATATATTTTGTGATAAAATTAGCAACAAACGGATAGTATCGATGGATGAAACTATAAAAAATGTATTGAGCTATATACCGTACCCGCTCAGTGGCGGATCCAGGGGGCGGGGGTTCCGGGGGATGGACCCTCTTTTTTTTACGATCAGTGCATTTGGATTGGGACATGTAGTTGGAACCCCCTCTCCTTTTGTCCAGGGTTAGGACCCCCCTTTTTATAATGGCTGTACATGCCCTTGCCGCTTTTATAACACTTATTTTTAGCATACTGAATATTATGATGTTCTTACTATTAGTTCAGGTCCTTATAAAAAAAAATACACATTCAGTACAGAAAGAAGTGTTTCAATGAAAGGTTCGTGTTTTTCTAGGCAGAAATGATCTTGCAATAACATTATACAGGTTTAAAAGAGCTCAAATGATTTTCTTACTGGACAGTGGTCACTTCATTTGATATTTCACTGTGTCATGTCGTGAAATTAATGCTGGTTCAATTCATAACAATGCACAAAACCGGTTCAACTACTTTTGCAAGGCGAAAGAGAAAGTCGAATCGTGAAGCCAATAAACAATATTTCTTTAATCTGAGCATGCAAATTGAAGATTACGTTATATATTTTACATTAAATATATTTGCAGAATAAAAACTTTGGTAATGAGAGTCCCAGACAATATATTAATTGACTGTTTTCCCACTAATTCCACGTGTTTTAAGTAGTAGTTTACTCGTAGTAGCCCACAATGCATTGTAGTTCATTGAGTCGATTGGTCAGTTTTTCAAGGCCATATTGGCCTTGTGTTTTGGAAATTACTATGCAAATATATTCTGACGTCAGAAAATCTAGAGTTCTCGACCTGTATAATGATAACAACTTATTAAAATTATAAGGTAACGACTATAGGTAAAAAGCGCCGGTCAATTTAATACAGGTGTTTTAAAATTTTAGCGCAAATGTACATATTGTTTAGAACAGGCAACTGTCTTATCGTGTTAAAGGTAAAAATAAGACGAAAACGTTCTGTGCACAATTAAAGTAAGATAGACTTGACCGTCGATTTGGAGTCTTATTTTATATTGACGTCAGATTTTGAGAAACGGACGTCGATTAGATTCTTCAAAATAATGTCAATTCACTATAAATTATAATCATACATGCACTACCAACCCAGGCATTTAAAGTATATAAACAATCAAAACCATCTACAGAATGGGAAAATGTACGAAAGCCGATTAGTGTCAAGTTGGAGTTTTATTTATAAGTCGTTATAACGACTTAGCTAATCTAACTCGTTATAACAAGTTGTGTAAACGAGTAAGTTAAGTTGTTTAATCGAGTTAGCTTAGTCGTTTAAACAACTTAATTTAGTTGTTTAAACGAAATAGCTAAGTTGATTATACGACTAAGCAAGTCGTTATAAGGAGTTAGCTTAGTTGTTTTAACGAGTTAGATTAGTTAAATTGTTATAACAAGATATCTAAGTTGTTTTAACGAGTTAGCTAAGTTATTAAAACGAGTAAGTTGAGTTGTTTAAACTAGTTAGCTAAGTCGTTAAAACAAGTTAACTTATTTTTTATAACAAGATAAATATGCTAAGTCGTTAGTACAACTAAGCAAAGTCGTTATAACAAGTTAGCTTAGTCTTTATAACGACTTAAAAATAAAACTCCAACCTGAAACTAACCGTAGAAATTACATATTGATATAAGTTAAGGATGTCGTCATTTGAGGTTGATGAATATTTGTCAGATGCTCAGACTTCTTGGTTTTTTTCTATGATACAGGGTAAACTACGTTGCCCCATATCATCCCCTTATCTGTTCATAGATGACTTTAATAGCTTATACAAGTTCATTATCAATATTAGAGCAGATTCTAGATTTTTTTTAAATTTTTTTGTTGCGTTGGGTTGCTGTCGCAATTATGTATATCCTACAGTTCTTTTCATATATATAATCTTGCATCGTGTATATTTAAGCTCCAAATTGAGATGTTTATATATAAGTAAACAGTTATTCTCTCGAATGTGACGCTTATGTAAACATTGAGTTTTGTCACTTGGAATAAATTTTGATTTGACATATTAACTGCAAATATCGCGCGAGATTTAGAGTAAGGAGTGATTCTATTGGGGAACGCAAATAAAGAAAAACAAGCTTTTTAACATGAGCAGACGTGCGTTAAATATATTTCAATAGTCTTTTTTTCTAATTATAACTTTATTTCAAAATATGAAAACTAATAATTGGTAAATGGAATGCGCTATTTTAATCCTTTTTATTTTTAATCCTGATACCTTTGATAACTATTAATATTATAAAAAAATCTCTAATAATATTATCTTAAAAAAATCTCTAATAATATTATATTAAAAAAAACACAATGTTTTTCTTCAATCTCCGATATTTTTTTTAGGTGATCGCCAATCAAACATTTTCATAAAAAGATTGAAATTTAATTCAAAGTTGGTGATACTGATATGATGCTGGTCAATGAAGTAAACGATTTGTACATTTGATATTTTTATTTTGTTTGAAATGAAATTTTTATCATTTCAGCTCAGCTACAGCAGGTATTGCATTTTGTTGATACCAAGTTTGCAGAAATTGAAAAGAAAACTGAGACGAAACTGCAAGAAGCTGACAACAGACACAAATTAACGACTGATCATCTACAAAAAAAGATTGATGACATCACAAAACTAAGTAAATATTACTCATTAAAACACATCTGCAAATCTACTTCTTCTTTCAGAATTCCTCGTTCTGCCCAATTTTTACTGACGTCTGTTTTGATGAATTATTGTATTAGATATCTCTAAGGATGGAACAATGAGCATTACAAAAACAAATATTTGAATTATTAAGTTACAGAAACATAAAGCTATCGATTATCTGGAAACAAAAATGTATTTCGGCTGTGAGTTGTTTTCTAAAAATCATTCAAAATACATGGAAAAATAATAATGACAGGAGCTGATGAAGCAGACCCAATACATTTCAAACTTACTTATGAGACCAAACAGCTCAGTTCTTATGAAACCTGAATAAGAAGAGAAAATAATTTCCATTAAAGAGAAAAAGGGAAAACACAGTTATCCCCTTTTGGGAATATTAAGAAAGCATTCCATATGGAATTTAAACGTATCCGTCCTGTAACCGAACATAATAAAGCGGACTTAGAGAAAAAATCCAGATACTTGTTAAAAGGTTTATAATCCGTTCAAATGCTTGCAACATGCTTTCTTATAGGTTAAGTTTCCAACGATATATTTTGTCAATTATTCAGTTTCAATCCATTTTTCGTCTTTTTTTAAAAAGAAATTGTACCATTGAACAATTAGTTTCACAGGTTTAACCTTCTAGAAAAGTATGGGATGCGTCGTTGTATCATTAATTACGTCAAAATAAAGCAATATTTGTTGATATCTCCTCCTGTCCAAGAACTGTTCTATATCTCATTCTACCCAATCGAAATTTGGCCAATTAATACAGCAAACAGTGATATGTGTTAGTTTATAACTTCAAAGTGGCGTGAATATTGATAATTTTCAGTATTTCAAAGTATACAGAAAAACTATGGCACCAAAGGTTCTTTTATAGTATACAAAGACATATATAATGACTGCTACATCGGTTATATCGCGGTTAATTTTATCTGGATATTTTCCATTTAAGACAGGAACTAGAAGTAACATTCTTGCACCTAATTTCTTTCAAAGTTCGTTAAAGCCATATATTTTCCTATACGGTGTGAAATGACCTATCATATATAAACCGTAAGTGACATACTGTAAATTTACCTCCATTCTGTTATTATTATGGAAAAACGTCACAACAGACACGGGCATATCGAACGAGTTGTGAAATATAAACACCGTAATATGATGTGAAAGGAACATCACCAATCAAAAAAAAGTAAAAATTAACAATAGGAAACGAAAAATCGTCCCTTTTGTCGTAAATTTTAGTGATGCGTTTTCCGAGTTAAACCGAAATATTTAAATCTAGGAAAGGAAAGGTGTTACCGTGTAAATAAGATTTATTTTAAGTAAGTTCCTTTAGGATTATTATTTATGATTTTGTTGTTGTTCATATTTTAAAACTGTTCAGTGACCCTGTCGCTGTTTGTAGTACTGCCAGTTATTATTGTGCACAGTTTTATCATTGGCAAGCATACCACATCTCCTTAATTTTGTACTTTCATGTGTGTCTTAATTAATTTTCATCTTAACATAATATTTAAAAATGACACAATGATTTTCTTTGATGTTTTTTTCTTGGTGATCGCCACACTCAAAAGTTTAATACATAGCTTACAATCTACTTAATAGTTGCTGATACAGATATGGTACTAGTGAATACGCTTTGTGCTGTATCTAATATTCCCCTGGTTTGAAATATCTTATTTTTATTTAAGCTCAGCTACAGCAGCAGCAAATGGATTCACTTGATGAAAAAATGGCAGACATTGAAAAGAAAAATGAGATGAAACTGCAAGATACTGAAAACAGAAACAATTTAACGATTTCCTATCTACAAAAACAGATTAAGGACATCACAGAAATACGTAAATATTAATTATCATTACAAATCTAAAAAAAAAGATATACATCTTCTGGCAGAATCCATCGTTAAACCCAAATAATTGTCTGACGTCTATTTTGATGAATTGGTTTATTTTAATAATTCTGACAAAGAAACAAAGAGAATTTCCAAAACATTTAAGAATAAAACATTATGGTTTTCAGAAAGAATATGAATTTTAGGAACGTTCAATTTTTCTGAAACATGAAACTGTCGTAATACTGGAAACCAACATTCATTTTCGGCTGTTAGATGTTACGTGTTCCGAAACTATTCTCAATAGATAGAGAAGTAAATGAAAATGGACGGATTCTGCTCTAAAGAATGAAACGCCTGGTGCACTTAACTGGTATATGAGCACAACAGGAGCAACCAAAAGCAAAAGCACTTTTATCTTAATCCGGTATTTGAGCAGCAGCAATACCTCACCTCCAATTAGCAGCAGAAGCATTAAATAAAACCTCAAAAGAATTAAATGAGTATGACAGTAGCTGCGAAGCAATCAAAATAGATCTCAAACAAACTCTCGAAAACAAACAGCGGAGTTCCTATGAGAGCTGCAAAAATACGGACAATGATTTGTATAAGAGGGAAACAAGAAATCACAGTTATCTCCTTTTATTGACTTTCAGAGAGAATTCAATCTGGAATTGAAATGTATCCGTTCTGTAAACGAAAATTAAATCGCGGACGTGGAAGAAAACACCACAAATCTTGTTTCAAAGTTAAGGATGCGTTGAAATCTTCCGTAACATGCCTTAATTCTCATGGTTTTACTTTCCAACCATATGATTGGTCAATCATTAGTACAGCTTAATTCAGATTTTTATCGGTTTTTTTACGAAATTGTACCATTGAAAACTAAGGTTACAGGTTTAACCTTCTAAAAAGGTATGGAGTCCTTCACAGTAACATAAATTACGTCACACAACACAATAGTTCAATTTAATAAACACTTTCAAGAATTATCCAGGTAGAAATTAATAAAATGTAATTGCCTAAAATTAGCCCTAAGCTAGTAGATCGTAATATATCACACTATTATATTGAGGGTACAGGTGGGCGGGTTAAAATGTTTCTCTTAAATCTATCAAAATCGTTGATCGACGCTTCAACTCGAAATCAAATACATTGTATATAAAAGAACTTAGTGTTAACCGTGTGAAAACCAATCTTGAAGTGAATATTTCAGGTAAGTAATTTAAAGACCAAACAGCCTACTAATTTTTACCAGTGAATTTTTTCTTAAAAGTTTGAGTGAATGTATGTCATGATATTGGAAATAAAATGTGAGGAAAAAACTGGAGGTCACCAACTTCGTTTCGTCACTATAGCAACCTCAGTTTTGTGTGTTACTGCAATAAGATCATTATTTGGTTGTTATCTAAAAGTAGTAGGTCCGGTAAGGGCCGATTTTGGCCCCAATTTTCAGTTTCATCTAACGAGATATTTAGGACACTTTTTAAACACTTAAGTGTCTATTTCAATTGATTCGATTAGTTTATGTTAAAGATTTTAACTGATTCAGTCATTAAAAACGCTCCGATTGAAGCTTAAATATGAAAAATCTATCAAATATGCCAAAAAACGTCACTTTTCAGATGGTTTTCGTCAAAAATGAAAGTGGCCACATCCGTGTTCATTCTCAACCTTTATATATGTTATGTATTATCATCAAATACAACTTACATTTCAATATTATGAATGAACACGAATGCGGCCACTTTCATTTAAGACGGAAACCGTCTAAAATTTAACTAAAATGCTATAATTGTGAAGATTTCAGTAATTTAGCATGACTTTATGATGCTAGTACACGATATATATGCATTGTATTGTCAAAAACAGCACATATTTATGTAGCAGAAGCATTCAACTTTCCAAAAAATAGCTAAAAGATTACATTTTCACAATTTTGCAAAACTGCTTAATTTTGGGGCCAAAAAGGGGTCTTACTGAACCTACTCCTTTCAAATAATCCAAGAATACCTAACCTAGGAGCATAATTCTTTTTTCTCAATAAACAGTAGAGTTATATCTATTTATTTAAGATTGTAGAGTTAATGATTTTTTGCTGTTTTGATTTTGAAAAAGTATAATTTATTTCGTTCCCGCCAATATTAACACATGAAAACGAAAAATCTTTCCAGTATAAAAAAAATTCTACCAGTGATTTCTTCCTATAACTTTCAAGAATAAAGAACTTTGTGTAATCTTTCAAATAAAGCCCCAAAAACTATACGTCACCAACCTTTCAAAAACGTTATGAAACACACAATACAATTTCCATTAATAGCAACTTAATACGCCTACTTTATTATCTATAATACAAGAGGTCACAATTATACATCAGTATTTGTTAGATATCATTATATTGCCTCGCTCAATCGAAAATCTTGTCTTTAAAATAAGCTTTCAGAAACACCGCCCGTGGAATTTAATATTGTTCAAAATTTCCTTCTACTCTGGTTTAAAAAAGAAAGTTTGTGTTCCCTCCTCCCTTCTTTGCCAGAATTAATGGAAATAAAAAAATTAAAATGAAAGATGATACGGACTACCACTTAAACTATTAGTTTTATTAGTATTAGTTTTGCTACTTGTGGAAGGCCCTATAGTAACCTTCTACGTCATCTGGTCTCGGGTGTATAGTTGTCTCATTTACAATTATACCTCTTAATATTAATTAGACTATAGTGTTGACGGACGGACAGAAGCACTTTAAGTAATTAATGAGAGCATGGTCCCCTTTCCCAGCTACTAACCTCCGGCATTTTTATACAACCCAACTCAAATCATACATACATACATACAAACAAACAAACATAACCAAACAAAGAAGTATCTTTTGCCGCCTACCTCCGCCATTTGGAAAGAGTAGTTGGGCAATTTCCCTATTCACCGGCTCATACCCCCCTAACCATCAAAAAACAAAATTAAAGAAAGAAGAAAAAAATTAAGTAATCAACAAAAATGTAAATAACAGATTTGAGACATGCTAAAAGTCAAAGACGTCTGAAAATAAATTAAGAAGGAATAATCAGACAAACGTAAAGACATGTATGAATATGAAAGCAATAAATAAGGAACAAAATATATAAATATAAAAAAACTGTTTCTCCTTTTTATGGAGAATAAATATAATGATAAATTATTGCTATTGTCTCTTATTACATTGTGTCATCCACTTATTTTCGGAATCGAATTTGTTTTAGTTTAATTTCATGCCCAATCTCTATCATTGTTTCCCCTTAAGACAGTTTTAAATGAAACCAGTCATCGGCTATGGCAAAATACAATACATCTTTTTTTTGTTTTAAAATATTTTGTCAATTTAGCAGTATAAATAAAATTGAACTTCTTTACAAGATCGCACAACGTATTACGGGAATCAGTTAAAGTCAAACTTGGTGCCAGTAGAGCGGAACTACCAAAATTTTTTTTGCTGGTAGCTTAATTGTGCAAATCACCAAAGTTCAAAGTTCTAAGCGTTAAACTTTAGCACTTTTTTTTTTTTATTTTTACAAAACTTTTGTAGCTGCTGTATCTCATTTTTTTGACAGAACATACACTACAAAGGTCCAAAAGTCTGAAAAGACCAATTGCTGTCTGAATTTTGCATAAATTTTTACTTGACATTCTCTCGTTGTTTGAATGGTTTTTTTAAATTCTTAACAAAGTCTGAATTTGTCTTAAATAGGTACTTGATTTTTCTTGACATATGTCTTGACAGTATCAACATTGTCTAAAAATTTCTCGACACTTTCTCAACAATCTGATAAGTGTCTTGATTGGTCTTGACCAATTCTTGAATGTCTAAAACTTTCTCGATAAGTCTTGACATATTATTACATTCTTAAAGATGTCTGAACTATATTTCGACACATTCTTGACGGTCATTAAAGATGTCTCGACACTATCTCAACAGTAGTACCAAATTGCTTTTATTTACCATGGTAACATTGATTATTATGTATAAAAAATGAAATATGTCTACAGTATGAACTATTTCATCATTTAGTAATTATTTATAATATTTATAATATTTATAAATCAACATTTGTCGAATAAATTTTCAAATCCACATTTAAATTGATTTATATCAACATACTCACATTTGTATTTGTTAATATTTTCATACCCATATTTTTAAATATAAAAGTATTTACATGCCCAATTTTTGTTTTTGTTGTCATAAGTGTAACTTGAAATAACAGTATATTCTATAAAGAGAAATAAAGCAAAAGATATATCATGTATATTGGTCATGATTTGTAAAAGCTCAGAATAATCAAGTGCCCAATTCTTTATCTCATTCTAGCCAATCGCATTTTAGCCACATTATATTGTAACCAATCAGTACCGATATTTGTTGATTTATAACTTCAAGGTGGCGTGAATAAGGATAATTTTCTGCGTTTCAAAGAATATGTGAAAATTATTACACCAAAAGTTCTTTTATGTTTACATTTTAGACACGTGATTATGGCTGTTATATCGCGTGACTGGATATTTTCCATGTATCTGAAAGGAACAAAAAGTAACAATTTTTGCACTTCATTTCTGTTAAAGTTCCTAAAACCTTATTTGTGTTATAATCAGTGTGAAATGACTCATAAATATATTTTAGCGGCAATAAGTGAAATTAGGCATTTCGCTTAAATCCTAGGCAATAAGCTTATGTCTATGCAGTAGGTATATGCCTAAATAATTTTAGGCATTCCCCTTAAATCCTAGGATTTAAACTTAAATCCTAAAAATTATGTCCAGGCATTCATGTTAATGCCTAAAACGAAAATGAAAGTAAATAAAAGGTTTATTCAAAGTTAAAATCCATTTTGTACCTTATAAATTATTAAGAACTGAAGTTTGAATGTTTTATTTTCACCCATTCTAAGCCGAACAATTTTCTTTGTAAGAGTTATCTCCCTATTCACTGTTTATCATGTGATTACATCTCCTTCGTAACAAAAAAAAGATAGCGTCAAAATTCTTTTTTTAATTGTTCGTTACATCCTCAAGAATTTTTTGCTAATTTGGATCGAAGCGATTCGATGATATTTCATAGGAGTTATCTACCTTTACGAAATAAATTTGTCGGTATGTTTTTTTAACTCATAAACCTTTAACCGTATAACCCTGGAATATTTTTATTTGAGGTCCATAGGTTCTAACTTAGAAAATGAGGTCAAGGTCAAGTTCTAAATTTTGACTTTTGCTTATTTTTGCATTTTCTCAGACACTTTTAAAGATATATATAAAAGAACAAGTGCAACATGTTTGCTTTATTGTTATGAAGATGTGTTACATTTGGTCTGAAACAATCCAATGGCATCTTATGGAGTTACTGTCCCTGAAATGTTTAATTATAAGATTAATTGATTATTACTTCAACTTGGTTCATTATAAAGCCATATGACCCTTTACAAAAGTTTAGGTGACATATGACCTTGAAAAATGACAACCGGAAGTGACCTTGAGAAAACCGGAAGTAGGCGTTTTTTGCACTTTTTTCATGAAAAAGTCATTGGAATTCATATATTTTGTAATTTGAATACATTATTTTATCACTCAAGACTAGAAATGACTTTCGAATAACCGGAAGTGGCCAATTATCGACTGGTTTTAAGGCAAAAGTATATAGAAACTATATATTTTTGGAATCAGTATAAAAGAAGCTATCATATGAGACCGGTTGAAACATTTTCTTCACCGGAAGTAGCAAATTATCTCCCTTATTTCACTCTAAAGTATATCGAAACCACTTGTGTACCGCATCAGTATAAAATAACTAGCTTCTTTTCAAAATTTCTTTCATGTGAAAAGACCTTCAATTGTTCTTTGAACAATTTGGTTTTAATTGTATTACGATTTGTTTCTAACCAATTGGTGCGGAACTATGACACAAACTATTTCAGTTTCAGTTTTACTTTTTTCTAGTCTTTGAACCTGGTGAATGTCCAATATCTTTGTGTAGAGCAGGTTTTTTTTTTTTGTATATGAACAAATTTGATTCCAATTAACACCTTTCAATTCTTTGCTCCTCATCCATGCAGTAAGCATGTCATAAATATTCCCGTTTGACCATTCAATACTACCCTGTGATTGATGGTGTATTGGCTTCCCGTGAACATTACTAGTCCTGGCCACATTAACATTGATTCGGATATAATTAGTTAATCAAAGGTACCAGGATTATAATTTAGTAGCTGTAAATTCACGACCTTTGTTCCTTTGCTGTTAATATTGCACATCAAATATTGCGACAACATAAATCAAATTAGGAGCCACCTTTCAGGCATTATTTGACCTAAGAGCTCGGTCGAGTAATATTTTTTTTAGTTGCAACATTATTAAAAAATTGTTTCTACCTTACTTTGATTGGAAATTGATTAAATCAACCTGTTCTCTTCTGTAAAACGGGTTATAATGTTACTCCCTTCTCTATGCACATTTAATCATGTTACTGTTTTTACAAAATTAAAGAAACAGTGCAATGAAATGTATTAGTCTGGATTATATTTTTTTTTTTAATTATTATCAATGAAATTAAAATGTATTTGAACGATAAACAGAAATTCCAAAATTATCGTATTGCCTGAAATGAGGCTTGGCAATAGGTTGAATATACTTCATCTCGCAGAATTCCTCGTTCTGTCCAAATTGGCTTAAACGTCTATGTTGATGAACTATTTTTTTAATATCTCGGACGAAGGAACAATGAGCATTACCGAAGCGAATACTTGAATTATAGAATTATAGTTATGGATGGACCCTTCTGTTTATACAAAGAATTTTTATTTAAGAATTTTTAACGTTCATTTTTTAAAACATGGAACTAACGTATAACTAGAAAATGACTTTTCCAAACCATTCTGAGTACAAAGAGATTGAACTAAAAATGCACGGCTGCTGCTAGAAAATATAATGAGCGCAGTCAACTAGCCAAAAGATCAAATGAGCACGTCAGGATCTACGGGAACAGCCTAAAGTCAATATACTATTATCTTAATCCAGTCGTTAAGCAGCAGCTGGGGGGGAAACGGCTAATGTCGTGTTTAAGACGCGCGATTTGGAAACTGATAGGAATTTGATAGGAATAACGTTTGTATTCTCACACATAAAAGAGGGACGAAAGATACCAGAGCGACAGTCAAACTCATAAATCGAAAATAAACTGACAATACAATCGCTAAAAATGAAAAGGTCAAACAGACAAACAATAGTACACATGACACAACATAGAAAACTAAAGAATAAACAACACGAACCCCACCAAAACCTAGGGGTGATCTCAGGTGCTCCAGAAGGGTAAGAAGAGCCTGATCCACATGTGGCATCCGTCGTGTTGCTTATGATATAACAAATCCGGTAAATAGTCTAATTCGGTAGGTCACATTTATGAAAGGGAAGGGGATTGTAGTTACGACGTAAGGAACATATCCGATATCATTTGTGAAACGGTTAATCCATTACGGTCAACCAACTCGTGATGGCGTCCGTAAAATTTACGGAAAGATGATTTCAACTTCATCATTTGGAACTCTTGTTTTAATAGTTTCCTTGTGGGCAACAACCCTCTATCAAGAAAATCATGATAGAAAATGCAAGCACGGGAATATAGTATCAATTGGGAGATATATAAAATTGAGAATGGAAATGGGGAATGTGTCGAAGAGACAACAACCCGACCATAGAACAGACAACAGCAGAAGGTCACCTACAGGTCTTCAATGCAGCGAGAAATTCCCGCACCCGGAGGCAGGTGCTTCTGGAATGTTGCTACTTAGAAATGGAAAGTTCACAATTGGAAAGCTGAAATCATCTCTTTTGTCGTAAAATGTTGTTTTCAATCGACCCTCATTGTCAATTTCTAGATGTAAGTTAAGATATGGGGCCGACTTAACTTTATCTGTTGTATCCTTTATCTCTAGTTCAATGGGATAGATGCGTTCGACATAGTCACCAAATTTTGATTTTTTTAGTGAAAGAACATCATCTATATAGCGGAAAGTAGAGTTAAAGGATATTGCTAACTTCTTATCTTTCTTCCTAAGAAGTTCCTGTATGAAGTCAGCCTCATAATAATAAAGAAACAAGTCGGCAAGAAGAGGGGCACAATTCGTTCCCATTGGAATGCCGATAATCTGTTGAAAAACACGTCCTCCGAACGTAACAAATATGTTGTCAATCAGAAATTAAGCATCTTGATAATGTCAGTTTCAGAGAATTTTTTGTTTGAATCTTTACAAAGTAGGATTTATCCCTTCCTAAGACAAGATACTTGTGTCTTCGTTGGCCATTCTTTTTTATGAAACAAAGCAATACCAACTCTTTCAATTTGTCTTTTAGTTTTGAATGTGGAATACTTGTATAAAGTGTAGAAAAGTCAAATGTTTTAATACTATAACAAGATGAAAGATAGTTAGATTGTCTGTACTCTATATAGGGTGAAAAAGGGGAACATTCAGAATTTAACCAAATTTGCTTTATTTCACAGATTTTAAAGAAATTAACTCAACTATGAAGTTTTATAAATATTTAATGAAGATTGGTAGAATCCTGGGCCTTAAATATGATGACTCAGCATAAATTTACAGTTTACAGTATGCATAGTTTACTTAAATACTGGATACTAAATTAATTCATAATATTTGCATATTTGTAAGTTAAATTGTTAAGAAGTGCTTATATTTACTCTTCGCAGTCATTTAAACTCATAGATCCTTCCTGAATATCATTTATGGGGTATTTACAGAAATGCAACCTATAAGATCTTTGGAATTTTTAAGTATCCACATCTGATTCACGCCACCTCTAGAATAGGCAGTTTCACAATAACTTTGAAGTCCGTCTTTGATTGCTGATAAAATAGATGTTAATAATTTAGAAAGAGGTTTCGTGGAGCACTTGGAAGACCCAGCAATATACCGTTGTTTGTAAGGACATTTATGCAGTTAAGGTATCCAATACAGTGATGGAAGATCCAGTTCATCATCTTTGGTTGAAATTCCAAAGTAACATTGAACAGACCTATGCTTATCCATTATTTCTTCTTTGGTAAGTGTCGTGAGGGTATATGTTGCATTTCCAAGTAAATTATAAATACCTAATTCGTTTATCAAGCAGTTAATGTAATGTGTTTTACACACAAAAACGATGTTGTTTGGGGCTTCATCTGCGGGGACAACAACATATTTATCATGAAGGTAGGATTAGTGTTTTGCAACATTAGGGTCTTTAAAGATTGACGTAGCATGGGCATTGACAGACCCATTCAGTTTCTTAATTCTTAATTCTGATTTGTATCAACGATCTCACTGCCTTAATCCATTCGGAAAGAGTATCTACGTTTTCCTTCTCACGCTAAGCCCATTGCCTGGCATAATTCTTGACTGAATCGATCAAAATTTCAAAGTTGTATTTCCAATTGATGGATTTCGGCTCACGATATTTTGTACCTTTCGATGACACATTTCGTAGGGAAGTGTTATTAACAATGTTGAGGTCACCGGTAATAACGTGGCCAGCCGGATTATATGTGAATTGGGAACTAGCACAAGTGCAATCAGGAGGTTTAGGCTTGAAGTCGTCAATACTGAGATTTGCAAAACGTGTTTGTAATTGAAAATGTTAGTTGCAATAGGGTTGGTATAGGTATAAGAAATGATTGGTACAGACTGATCTTTGAAATAAGGAGGTATTTTCGATTGAACTAATTTATGATGAAGGATATTGCCTAAGTTGACACCATCGAGACCTTAGTTGGCAAAGGAAAGATCTTTTCTCTTTTTCATCTTTTCCAATGCGGACTAGCTCAAAAAGTCTGTGTCTTGCAATATACGAAATTATAGCTGTAAGTTTGTATTGGTTTGAATGAGGGTTTGTAACATTGGTTTCAAAACATAAATTGAACAGAGAATGAAGTTTTGAAAGGGGTAATGAATAAAGTTTCGTGCGAATGTAATGAATACCTAACGGCTTTTCTATAAATGGCAGCAAGTCATCAATAGAGACATCATGCAGAGTAGGTGATGTATAATGACGATGACGATGACTTCGTCTACGTAGAGTTGAAAATATTCATCACATTCACCGAGGTACACGCAGGACTAGATAGAATACCTATACCATCAATTTTGTCATTGCAACCATATGGTGTCGCAGTTCCCAATTGTCTAATCCAGTAGTCTTTTTGTCTACAGGAGGCGTTGCAAGATTAGGATTGTTAGAACTATGGTATATTTTTTCGATAATGCGTACTGTCATAGAAACGATGGAATGATCGGGTTGATTTAAATGCTGGTAAAGAATGTCGTTAGCATTGAGGTTAATGTCTGATCTATGACCGCACATACGTTTGTTAAGCCTTCCATTCGTTTCATCGACGTATACCAATCCGCAAAGGTTGCACTCTAATCCGTAGACAACATTAATCGATTTACAATTCAGAGCATCGTAACTTCTGGTAAAATATGACTTCTTAGTTAAATTGCTAGTGAATTCAGCATCTGTAATTAAAATTTCACAAGTTTTGCAGCCTTTGGTCTCACATTTGAAATGCGACAGTGTTGTTCTGAGTCATCTATCTTTAAGAAGAACTGAACATGGCTGTATATGTGTAATATTGCTATGTTCACTAGTACGATGATATGCATGAGTCATGTTTGAGATATTTGTCATGTCTGGTGATGAGGGGACACCTGCCATATCAGACGACACCGTGTCCATGATGACGTCTGTTTCGGACCTTTTTATACTGGGCGACGTCCAAGCCAGTTTCCTGTTTGATCTTCGTAAGTTCATGCAATTTAAGTTTTGCTACTGGACGGATGATGTCCTCGGGGACAAATTGTCCACCAGCAGAGACATGGACCCAGTGGTTATAAAAGAGTGACGAAAGATACCAGAGGGACAGTCAAACTCATAAATCCAAAATAAACTGACAACGCCATGGCTAAAAATGAAAAGGACAAACAGATAAACAATCGTACACATGACACAACATAGAAAACTAAAGAATAAACAACACGAACCCCACCAAAAACTAGGGGTGATATCAGGTGCTCTTGAAGGGTAAGCAGATCCTTCTCCACATATGGCACCCGTCGTGTTGCTTATGAGATAACAAATCCGGTAATGTCTTATTCGGTAGGTCACATTCATGAAAGGGAAGGGGATTGTAGTTACGACATAAGGAACATATCCGATATCATTTGTGAAACGGTTATTCCATAACGGTCAACCAACTCGTGATGGAGTACAAATACACGTCTGATATTCAAAATTTTCTTTTCCAAAACACATTTTTAGTGCTTTATTCTTTCAGAACATTATATATTTCCACTAATGATTTCTCTAATGAACAATAATAAATCTGTTTGATTTGATTTGATTTGAAATTGATTTTTTTTAATTCATAGTGTTTTTGTCGTGTCAATTTAATGATAATGGAATATCTTTGCTAATCTCTGAAAACTGTATTTGTAAAAAATCTCCATACACACGTCGATTGTTGAGACTCTAGGTTGACTTTTGCATGTGTCTTGCTATTCGGGTCCAGTTTACTCATCAATAACGTTTGCAACCGGACGTTTAGCAATCAATTATCAACAATTTAAAAACAATCACACCAATAATATTGATAAATATCTTTACACCGATTATATCAGGTGTCCCCAGGATCTACTTAAATGATGTAATGAAAATGACACATGTGCAGTCTTCTGATTCCTCGTTGTACTATAACAATTCAGACAAGTTTGTTTAAATTCGGCCCTCGTTTGTTCACCTTTCAGATATTTTAGATGTCAATGACAACTTTCAAAATTGCCTTATGTTCAAATGTAACCATAAAAATTGTAAAACCTGTGCTATACTAATATCTGATACCAACTTTCAAAGTAACTTCACCACCACAAGTTACAATACACAGTCATGAGGATTTGAATAGCACTGCTTCCAAAATTGTGGACGATAATGAATGTACTCTTTGAGAATTGATCTACGTCGGGGAAAGTCGTCAAATTTAGAATAAATGACCATCGGTCTAATGTTAATGATACTTATAACAACAAATTTCTATATAAACATTGCAATCAGCCTGTCCATTCTATTGTTTCAATGAATGTCCGGATTATAGAGAAAATATATCATTCAACAAATGACCCCATATTGAGTACACTATATCGTTTACAAAGAGAAGACTTTTGGATAAGAGAGTTGGGAACAGCCACTCCCTATGGCAATGGAAAAATTGATGGTGCAGGTATTTTGTCTAGTCCCAGGTTACTGTCAATCCATTACAATTATTTAATACTTCTGCTCGACGAAATAGAAGTCATGGTCACAGAAAATATACACCACCTGCTGTGCACACCATGAACTTTGATAGTCTGTTAACGTCTGTTCAAAAACCTTTAGAAATTCACCATATCAGAATTAATTTATACTTCTTCTTTCCATTATCTATACTTTATTTACCATTTCAAGATACCCAAAATACTGTCGTTATTGATTCAAACTGTGTTTTGTATGGATAAGTGCAATAATCATGGACATTGCCAACCATAGACTATTCAACCCAGTATCAACTACATCCAAAAATGAGGTAAAACCTAATTCTGTGAAAGTAGAATTCGCCAATAAACAATAAAGGTTTAGATACTATCAATATTAATAATATGTTTCACCAGAAATCTGTACAAAAAATTATACCTGATAACTTCAAAAAAAAAGTTACACCTTATATTCCTTATATACCAAGTCCATTGCATCCAATATTTTCAAACACTAGAGGGTTTTAGTGGTCTTTAACCCAAAAGATGTGAAATCCAAACCTCCGGATTGCTCATGTACATTGGCACAATACAATCATAGTCCAGCTGGTCATGTTATTACTGGCGACCTTGGAATCGTTACCAATGAAGAACTAAGAGAGATATAAGCCAAGGGACCAAAATATAGAATTCCCCAGCCCATCAACTGGCAAAAGGACTTCAGATTTCTGATGGATGCAGTTGAGGGCTATGCTTGAAAATAAAAAAGTGCAAACCAGACGAACTAGAACTTTACACTTGTCTTATTGGATCAAAGCTATTAGATCATGCATTCAGAAGCGCATTCAGAAACTACGATGTACTATGAGCACAAGGGTTTCTAACCCAATCAAGAATCCGGAGGTCGTGGATACTTTATCCTCTTTGCATGAAAAATATGTCGTTGTTCCATTTGAGAAAGCCTCCAATAACATGAATAATATTGTCTTCGTATGTAAAAACCATTATTTGCTAGGTCTCACAACAGGGCTTGGAATAAACAGCACAACTGGTAATCCTACATATTCTTTAACATCATTTACAAAGGATGAAATTTTAAAAAATCACAAAATGTCCTTCATTCTTTTGATATCAACTTCAATGAAAACAAAGAAAAACCGTCATTATACTGGATACTAAAGCTTCACAAAACTCCGTATATAGAACGATACATAGCTGGGTCATCAATATGTTCGACTAAACATCTTTCTAAAGTACTGACTTGGATTCTTTCTACATTAAAAGATGGCCTTCAAAAAATTGGTGATTAGATAAGTATGACTCTAAAGTGTGATGGGGACGTTTAAGTGCGATGGTATACGCTAAAATGTGATGCTTCCATACGTTAAATGCGATGGTCCGCGAAAGTTTAGACGTAAGAAATGTTAGTGGGATTATGACGTTAACAGTCGTTTATACAAACTAAATATGAACAAGCCGGAAGATAAATTACAATATTTGATTAACAACTTACCAAATGTCAATGACTTAATTAATTTAACCTAACCGTTCTTTGTCGTCTGAAGCAAATGTGTTTTTTTCGGTAGCTGGGAGAAGAACTTGTATCCTGCGCAGCAGTCGACCATTTTACTATTTAGATACAATAGTATTCGCATAAATATCCTGTATCCTGCTCGAACATTAAATTATTGTTTATGTTGCAGTTTACTTTGCGGTGCCTGTTAAAATATTTTCGCTTTTATTGAAAAATTATGTAGGTAAAATAAAGGTACATGTTTTTATTAGTGATAGCGTGTGTGAACGGCAAGCTACGCCAATTATCACAATATTTATTGCGTCCGAATTGTTAAAAATACATTTACAAGAAACATAGATTTTATGACACTCAAATAACCTTTTTTTAGAAATCATAACGTGGTCAGTCTATGGACTTCTAAATTTAGAAACAATCCCTAAATCCTATCAGTAGATTATAAGGCCGGTCACATATGGTATACATAAATAACTGTCCTTTTCTGGATTTAGATATTTCGGTTTTAAGTGGGAAACTCCACACTAAAATTTACGACAAAAGAGACGATTTTTCGTTCCCTATTGTTAATTTTCCCTTTTTAGATGGTGATGTTCCTTTGGCACCGTCTTACGGTGTTTATATTTCACAACTTCTTCGCTATGCCCGTGTCTGTTGTGACGTTTTTGATTTTAACGAACGCAACCTATGTATTACTTGTAAATAATTAAACCAGGAATATCGTTACCATAAATTACTGAAAACCTTTACTAAATTTTTCCATAGATATAAAGATTTGGTTTTGAAGTTTGGATGTACCTGTAGAAAACTTATTTCAAACGGGATAGCACATCCTCATTTTTACGGAAATATTGTTAACCGTGCCCGGAAATTTAGAAATGATCCATGTAAACTTGTCGCTCCTTTAAAAAAACTTATTCTAAAAGGTTACCTATTCAACACCGTAATAAGATCATTGAATATTGTTTTTATTGGAATAAATATTGATTTTGTTATCAGTAGATTAAAAGCTAAAAATTTTACTAGTATGTTATATATATACATATTCATGGATCTACAATCTGTCGATACCTGAAACTTGGCATTGCACAAGGTCATGTTTTTCTCTGGCTGTTTATGATGTCTTTACACTAACTCCATTGGATGTTGGATGTGTACGGATTGATAGTTTAGTCTTAGATGCATGATTTCTTTTATTAGTTGTTAGTGGCTTTGAACTAGCTGTCAGTTAACTGCGAGTACTCTCAGATCTGTTCATTGTGTCTTTTTGTGTCGGGATGTATAAGTACCTAAATGTTTGTCCATCTAATGAGTTTAGCCTTTTTCAACTGATTTTTATAGTTCGTTCTTATGTTGTACTGTTATACCACTGTCCCAGGTTAGGGGGAGGGTTGGGATCCCGCTAACATGTTTAACCCCGCCACATTATTTATGTATGTGCCTGTCCCAAGTCAGGAGCCTGTATATTCAGTGGTTGTCGTTTGTTTATGTGTTACATATTTGTTTTTCGTTCATTTTTTTACGTAAATAAGGCCGTTAGTTTTCTCGTTTGAATTGTTTTACATTGTCTTATCGGAGCCTTTTATAGCTGACTATGCGGTATGGGCTTTGCTTATTGTTGAAGGCCGTACGGTGACCTATAGTTGTTAATGTCTGTGTCTTTTTGGTCTTTTGTGGATAGTTGTCTCATTGGCAATCATACCACATCTTCTTTTTATATAAAAAGGACTCTATTTATATCGAATATTCTTTAAACTTTTTAAAATTCCTAGAACCTTACCCTATTGGTCCTTCGCAGTTTAGCTTGATATACTATCGTAATTTAACAGACAAACAACCATCGCACTTTAGCGTGAGACACCATCGTACTTCAGCGGAGAATGTCGAACTTTAGCGTGAGACACCATCGTACTTTAGCGTAGACCATCGCACTTTAGCGTGACCATCGCACTTGAGGGTCCTACATATATATTCTACCAGCTGTGATAATCAGATGTGGATACTCAAAAATTATAAAGATCTACTGCTAAATCTTTGCAGCAATATTAAGACTTTTGATTTTTCTACGCTTTACACTACTATTCCCCATGCTCAATTGAAAAATCGACTTCACCATCTCATTAAGAAGAGCTTTTTCTATCAAAATGGCAATCGTAGATACAAATTTCTTGTTTGGGTTATAATAAATCTTATTTTGTGAAAAACCACACTGATTCTACCAGAAAATGTACTGAGGATGATATTATCTAAATGCTGGACTTTTTTGGACTCAATGATATATTTGTTGAGTTTGGAGGATTGATATTTCAACAGAAACTCGGTATTCCAATGGGTACTTATTCTTTACTCTACTGGCCGATTTGTTTTTGTACTTGTATGAAGCAGAATTCATTCCAAACCTTCTAAAAGACAAAAAGGAAAAGCACCTTGCGAAATTCTTCAATTTTACTTTCAGATATATTGATGGTGTCCTATCACTGAATAACCCATATTTCAGCCAATACTTACATCTCATATATCCCAGTGAACTTGCAATTATGGATACTACTGATACTAGAAGGATTGCTTTATACCTTGATCTCTTCCTCAATATTGACACAAATGGACGAGTTGACACTAAAGTCTATGACAAATAGGACAATTTAAACTTCCAAATTATCAATTTCTCGTTTCTAGCTAAAACATTCCCTGTTCCCCATCGTATGGTGTTTACATATTTCAGTTGATACGTTATACTCGTGCATGTTCACACTATACGGACTTCAAATACAGGAGTGTGCTCCTTACGCAGAAACTGCGCGAACGAAGTTATGAGGAGGAAAGATTAAATAAAAAATGACACTCCGTACATTTTATAGACACCATCATGAATTCGTTTATTCATACGATGTGTCTGAGTCTAAACTGACTAAGGACATTTTTACCACGTCTTAGATTGTGGTTTACCTTTACGTCGTCTGTACTTTTAAGTACCGAATGTCTATTCCTGAATATGATTGTTTTACTGTGAATTTCCTATTTCTATAAGACTGGTCTCGGTATTTGTTTATCCAACATTCATGTATTTAGTTATATGTTCATGATGTTTTATTTGTAATTTTGATCGGATATTGTTTTATGTCTTATTATATCGTTTGTAGTTGTGATTCTTTTTTTTTACTTTCTATTCTTATGTAAAAGTAAAGATGATCAATCACTCAATTAATTTATATGATTTTAGTTTAACGCAACTATCAATGGCTATATACACAGGATTTATTTGTTTTACACAGTTTGATTTAGAAGATACAATTAATTACACAATTCTATATTCTTGTAATTGTTATAAAATACATCAAATAACATAATTACAAAACTTATCTCGATTTATATCCCATTTTTAGAAATTTACCTGTGACGTCACTTGTTGTGCCGTTGATACATAAGTGTAACGCATAGTTCGTTGTTCTATTATGCGGTTTTTATGTGTACTGTCCCAAATTGATTTAAGGTATTCGTTGTTATTCTGTGATTAACATGTCGAAATGTAATATTATGTTATTTATGTACTATGTATTTCTCTGTCCTGAGTGTTCTTGCATTTATTTGTACTGTATTCTTGTCATGTAATGTTGTCATTTTAGCGTTATATTTAACATTGCCATAAGGCGCGAGGTTTTGCTAGCCACAAGACCAGGATTGACCCACCATCATTTTTTAATAAAAAATGGCCTGTACCAAGTCTGGATTATGGCAGTTGATATCAAATAGTTCCTTTCTATGTATATTGCATTGTTCTTTGTTTTTTGTTGAACTTTGGCGTTTCTGTTGTTTCGTTGCTTTCTTCTTACGTCTTATATTTGGTGTGTTTCACTCGGTTTTAGTTTGTAACCCAGATTTGTTCCCCTCAATCGATTTATGACCTTTGAACATAATACTACCATGACTACTGTTGCCTTTTTTTATTTTTGATAAAATGTCTCTTAACCCGAACAATTGTTGTTGTTCTGTTTAAGTTTTTTTATTTCCATGTGTATCGCGCAAGGATATTACTTTGAAATCGACACTAAATTCGATCTGGAGACATGGTTGTTCAAAGTGTAAATCAGCGAAAAAAATTTAACGGACCTATTGTGGATATAAAATCATATAAGAGCTATTGTTTGTAAGCGCTTATTTGAAAATGAGTATAACCAACTTATTGCGTTTTAGATAGGTTCATTTCTAACGATCTACATAGTATTACTTAACTGTTCTATACAACTGATGTATCTGATTTTATCTCAATAACTTAGGCGCTATAGACAAATAACGCCTCATCCTCGAGAGTTCAGTGGTAATATTTTTTCGGTTATTTTAATTACACATTCATTTATTTTTTTTAATTTTCATATTTCAATGGTGAACACGACGTATTATTTAACTTTTTAGGTCCGTCCATAGTGACGTTTCTAGCATGTCTGATTGAGCCAGTTTATGGCTCTATTACGGCTCAAGCTACTGTCAAGTTTGAAAAAATAACAGAAAATATTGGGAGTGGATACAACAGCGAAAAAGGGATTTTTACTGCTCCAACAAAAGGTCTCTATCATTTCACAGCTTCAGCAAGACAAAGCAAAAGTGGGTTTTTGCACTTAGGATTGTTTCGAAACGACGAAAATATGGCGGTATCCACTGGGATGAATTACAATTCTCTAACAATTGGTGTAACAATTACACTTCAATCTAGCGATCAGGTTTATGTCAAGAACGTATGGGGTCACACATCTGATATTATTGGCAATGGAGAATCCTGTTTCTCTGGCTACCTTGTACACATAATGTAAAGAATAAACTCAGTTAATGAAATGACATGTGTTTGTTTTTAGTTTATCTAAATTTGATAAAACCAAATCAATGTGACCTACCGAATTAGACTTTATACCCTTATTTTGGACATTTTTACCTATTGTGTCTTTTTGATTTGTTCCCGCATCATTGTCAATATTATCACATTTGATGAAACCGTCGTACAAGTGAGAGGTTTAGCGCTATAAAACCAGGTTCAATCCACCATTTTCTACATTTGAAAATGCCTGTACCAAGTTTGGAATATGACAGTTCTTGTCTATTCGTTTTTTATGTGTTTTGTCATTTGATTTTGCCATGTGATTATGGACTTTCCGTTTGGATTTTTCTCTGAGTTCAGTATTTTTGTGATTTTACTTTTTCCAGAATATACGTAAACATTTCTAGCAGTTATCGACCTGTTACTCCCAGGAATAATGCCCAAATAAAACAAGTATCAAACTTAGTTATTGATGTTCTTCGTCCCAAAGTCATAATTAGACCTTTTGTATCAGACCCCACGTTTGATTGCAATTCCTCCTCATGAAAAATTGAGTACTTGCTGTTTTACTCATACTATAGTTTTTTTATACGAGGACAAATTTGGTTTGGGTTCAAAGATAGATCTTGCAAGACGACGAACATGTTGTTAACAGGTTTTTTTCTATCACTTAAGTTTGAAAGATAATAGCAAAACGACACATATTGTCAACAAAAGAAGAGCTATAAATACTGATGATGTCCTTAAATATATATATATATATATATACAACTCGTCTAAACATCAACCCAACAATGTTAGATCTGTAAATTTGCTTTCGCAAATTTTTGGTTCTTCCCTCGCCGGGATTCGAACCCATGCTTCTGTGATATCGTGACACCAATATATATATATATATATATTAAAAATTAAATACACAAAAAGAGTTTTAAAAGCAGCATTGTCTAGCGCTTTCATCCATCTTGGGACTTTTCAAGACTATGAACGTCGTTATGGGGAACACATTAGTATTATGACGTAACGTCATTGTTCGTAACATATTAGTAGTATGACGCGACGTTATTGTTCATGTAACTACTAAGCATTAAGCTTGGCGTAAAACACTTTTATGAATTTTCTCTCTAGTTCTTTACGGTATTCTTCTGTTGTTTCCGTACATTTGAAGAACGGGAAAATTTTGAATTTTCCTCCCGCACAAATGTCTAAATGTTCGCTCAACGGAATTTGTCTGTACTCGGGTTGCCGTATTTGCTGTTTATGGATCCTGACCCGTTCACACACACTATTTCCTGTTTGAACTATGTAATTTTCTTTACAGTTGACACATGTTATACAATAGAGTACATTTTCTGATTTGCAAGTCATGTTTGCGTTTACTGTAAATTTCTTACCGTTTTTGAAATATTTCGTACTACCGATTTCTAAGTAATTATAATTGTCTCTGGAACATACTCCACAACGTGAATCGCCACAAATTTGTACGGATGATATGTTTTCAACTATATCAAATCGCGCTTTTGTAAGTTGGCGTTTCATATTTTTCGGTTGTCTTCTACTATAAATGATCGATTCTTCTTTTATCAAATTTTTCATTATTTCACTTTGATGTAAAATCGGAAAATTCGATTTTATGAACTTGAAGGCATTTGGTAATGACGGATCATGAGTAGTCACAAACGGGAGGACATCATCATCGGTTGTCTGTTCCTTCGGTGTTCTCAGTTGATTTGTAGACATTTTTTTTGTCCTCTCAATAATGTCATCTATAAGTTTTAATGGATATTTCTGTTGTAAGAGATACGTCTTCAGTTCTTCTAATCTTTTTTTGCGAAGAGTTTTATCCAATACAATTGAACATACTCGTCTTGCCATACAATATGGAATGTTGCTTTTTGTATGTGATGGGTGGCATGATTCAATATATATATATATCATTTTTACGTAATATCTTGAAAACTACAATAAATATATTGATAAAATAATCAGCAACTCAAGATCTATTAATCATGTTAATATGTGTCTATTTTTATAATTTGTTTTAAAACTTTCTAAAAATGGAGGTGATATTTAGTTTTTTAACTTGTACAACTACTAAATATAGAAGGTGTTTAATGTGGTCATAAAAACGATTACATGAACATACAAATTTTACTGCACCAAATGCGCATTTTGACAATTAAAGTGTATACTCGGTGATGCTCCAGACAGTCATATTTAAAAACCCAAAAACCAAAACCAGATAAAATTATCGAAAATGTAGCCATACCTGACAAAAGTTCGTAAATCAATGCAGATCAAATATTTTTAAACAGTTATGCTCCTTAGAAATATTAATTCTATTGGAAAATACATTGTATTTGCTCTCAAGCTTTCATTTCTCTAAGATAAGCATACAATCAATTTAAAGGAAAATAAAGTTGTTTAGCTATTGCCCATGATTATATAAAATATTTACAAGACGAGGGACCTTTGAACTTTGTAATCTTAGTATGTATTTTTTCGTAGTTAGTTAGTATAGTTTTATCTTTCTCTCTTTCACAATACGACCAGATTTAACAACAAAATAAATTTATTTCTGCCCAAGACTCTAAAAAGTGTACGGTTTAAATGTTCATAAGGAATATAATTTTCAATGTACACTGTAATAATGTGAAGAATTATTCTAAAACAATTTCCTTTTTTTAGATTTTCAATTCCTACAATAACAATACCCGGTTATTTACTGTCTCTAAACTTTATCACATGCATTATAAAGCTTCAAACAATTTTTGTTTTCGGATATTAAAACGTTTGATTTTTTTTTTTTGAGATTTAAAGGTAAATTCCGCGATTTTTTACTTATCATCTAATTATGTTCATCTCAACATGAAATACATTTGCAAAGTTTTAAATTTATATTCCTTCTAATAACGGAGAAAATCAAGTATTTGTAACTTTTTTGGTTGAAATCTCGAGTGGGTTGTGACGTTTTAGCCCGATGTGTTGAATTCTTGGAAAAAATTAAATCTGTTTAACTCTTATAGCTTATCGACAATATACGTAATTAAAAGCGCACAGCTGACGAATGGTCGTAGTTATTAACCACAATATAAGAATGAACGAAAATGAATATGCATATACCGTTTTGTATTGATTGAATTAAACTCCTATAAAATTATCTCTAGTAAATGTTTTCGAATAAATTTCATTAATTATTGTTGAGATTTTTTTCATAAAATATTTATTTAACATTTTTACTGATATTGAACTGAAAATATCTCAGTTCTATTTACCGTTATTGTTTTGATAATCATTTCAATGCAACTAATGTGTGAGCAGAGTGTGTATATTATTTTGTAAAGGTCGCTGTATATTTCTCGGCTTGAGGTCAATTCGTTTACCTTGTAGCTATTTAGCCGCAGGTGTGAGTTCAAGCGTACACAGGTATGAATGTTGTTATTTGGAAAGGATAAACAGAAAGGATTAGAAAGAGTATGCTGTATTTAATACACTAAGATTTAATACACGATGAGAATAAAGATACAATAATTAAATTGTGTAAATTAATTGAAAATAAAATTCAGATTCGTAATTCCGAAAGTGTGTAAAAATAAAAGGAAACAATTTTTGATTACTTTCTTAGTGGCAATTGGCGTAAAGATTCAAATATGAAGTAAAAAATAGTAGTTTAATCTTTAATAAAAACTAAATCCAATATTACCCAATTTGATATATACCATTGCACATCTGTTTGATATCATTGACTTTACCGGAATTTCTAAACTTGTATTGAAATCTGGCTGTGTTTAAATGCTCATAAAACTATCGCAATTTTAAAGTTTTTAATTGAAAAAAAATACAACATACAACATGCATGATTTTTTTTAGTTTCTTTTTAACATTTCATTCTTACATAATTAAATTCATTTGACAATCATTTACACGAACTTTTTGTGAAAAAAATACCAATTATCTAAGTTAAGGCAATATTTTTTTTGAGGATTTTTGTACATTTTTTTTTTAAATTCTATGATAATATTTGTGCAATGTTGAACATGATAGCCGTCATTAATCCAAATAATTAATACAGTAGTTGTAATAAAACTTATATTTTAGTCATGCATAACTGATATTGACGAATTTAGAATAGTTCGTCCCTACATCGTTGTTCTTGAAACAATCATTATTAGTATACATGTAAGTTTCCTGACGTATAAGCGCCATTGAGAATGAGCTCCAGAGAAAGCAGACTAGTAGCGTTTCGTTAGTTTGTTTGTTGGGAAAGGAGAGGAAATGCAACCACTTGTACAGATAAACGACAGAATTACCATACAAGCATTTATAGTCAACACAACCAGAAAGAGTTTCCATCGTTGGACGGGGAATATGAAGGCTTCCAAGAATGAACAAGTGACATGTCTAACGCTGAACAGTTAGAAAACGGACTATCGACATCGACCGCTTGTTCTTGATATTTGAAACTGTATGCATATATACGTATACGTTTGTGATAGTGATGAGTTCTTGCGTCTGACAAAAACTAAATTCCTTCATGGTTATATCTTGCCATACGTTCATATTGGTTTGTAAGGTGATTAAACAAAATCGTTATTTGAAAATCCTGTTTGTGAGATGTAGATTCATTTCAATACAGAAATTTCGTCTATATATTAAGTTTCACAAGTGTATAACACGGAGAAGCTCTGAAGGTACATTACTCCCATTTTGTTTGGGTGTGAACCATCGATGTTTACAGCAATATCAAAAAATAAGATGATGATGGTAGAAAGAACTATGGGCGTCATGTGGCAAATATTACATGCATATCGGACCATGAGTTGTCAATCTGTATGAAAAGATTTCCAATACAACCATATTATTGAGAAGGAATGTTTACATGCTATACTCTCGTACTAGTATTACAGGGTTCTTGTGGCGTTCACCTTAGACACACAACTTTTAACGATGTTTAAAAAAAAGACAGAACCAATTTAATGTCATATTTCCCTTTTTTTTAAATATAACTAAAAGTCTTTTATCTGACAAGAATACCCCTATTTAGCGGACAAGTAATTTATTCTTTTTTCTGTTATTGAATACCAAGAAAGAAAATAAATCCCGAAATTATTTTGAAACTTTGATACTCAATAGTTTCCCAGCAAAATATTCACATCTCTTGGGGATAATTAGTGTTCGTCCAGTGGCATATATAACAATTGTGATGACGAATTCCTTCCTTTGTTCGAAAACAATCTTATTGAAATATAAATCTATGATTTTACTATGTCCACAACTTCGATGAACCAAAGCAAGTTATACATCGACCTGTATTTAAATCAAATTGGTTCTCTTCTTCTTCTTTTTCTTCTTCTTCTGGTATACAATAGTCTATCGACATTCGATGATTACATACTGTTGGCATACCTGGACTAGTCTATTTACAAAACTTTTACCCCAATTTATTCAAAATATATGTTTTTTTCTTATGTTCAATGTATACATGTATATATTTTAAATTGCGCTATAACTCCGTAATTTTCTACCCAGTCGTATTAACGAATCGTCGACAAGTGCGTACATTTTTTTTAAATCAATATTTCTGGTATGTTCCAATCTGTCCTTCACTATTGGCAATGAGTATATTTTACATTTTCCCAAATTCACCCTTGGAAAAAATATTTAAATAGATTTTAATTTCATCAAATCTTATTTTTTTGGGTATTATTTATATTTTTATGAATAATATTCTTTACACCAGAAATGTTATTTATAAACAAGCGTATGAGTTTAGTAATGACAAATAAGACAGAGTTGTATATTATACATCTGATAGTTCAAAATGGAAAGTTATAAGTTATCGGCCGTGTACACTGATCAATACCTGCAGAAGTGAAACGATGCATACACGTGCAAGCCCGCCGACAGGAAATCGCTTGAATACCTGGACGTGTCACCTCACATCCCTCAAAATACCTTTGGAAGTAATACCTTTAGTCATGCTGGTGATCAGATGAGGGAAGATCAGAATTTATTTGAAAAAAGTTTATTACTTCAAAGAATTATGAACAATTGGATTTTCGAAAACAATTTTCACGGAACACTTATTTATGATTTCAACTTTGACTTTTTACATTATTCCAATATTAACAGTTTAAAAACAACAGACCATGGTAATTTAAAAAAAATAAGAATATTTTCCGTATCAAGTTAGTTAGTCGGATAAAACTACCGTACGATTGACAAGATATCGACACGCAGTTACGACTACATCGGTTACTGTCGTTTTGTTCCTTTGTGGTTTATAGACATATCGTTGTTATAAATCAGGAAAGAAGACAAAACGGCCGAACGCAGAGAATTGATACTCTAAATTTAAAATCGATAGTGATCGCTTATCTAGCGGAATAAAACTTTAATATCTATTAAGTTGAGCACTTTTATACAGAATGAACATAATATCATTTTTTGATTTTTTTTGCGAAGTTTCCCTTTAATCTTGGATTGTGTTTAAGTTATTCTACATGAAGAGTTTTTTATTGTTCTTTTTTTTTAACTGTTTCAGCATATGACTTTTCATAGGTTTCTACTTTATATTTACGTACTTCAGTCGTTATTAGTTCATTCAATTCGGTACCTTCTTCTTTCACTCTATAGCTTATAACGCATTAAAAAATGTCATTGACGTTTTCCCACAATTTCTTCTACATCGATGGTACTTTTGTTTTTTCTTTAAAAATAAGAAGATATGGTATGATTTCTAATAAGACAACTTACCACCAGACACCAATTGACGTAGATGTCAACTTTAGGTCACCGTTTGGTTTTCAACTATGAGAAAACCCCGTACAGCACAACATACCATCTCTTCAACATTCCTTTACATAGGGTATTTAAATCGCACTCTTATTGCATATTGTGTTTGCAAGAGTATTTAATGATGCAATGTCATCTAAAGAAGGAGTAAGGTGTCCTTTTTATTTTTTATTTTCACTTAATGCCTCTTCGGCCTCTGACAGACACGGTTTTTATGAGTTAGAGTAGATACTGGTGTGGGTTTTGGGATATGAAAAAGTTGTGAAAATTGAATCAAAATAAAAATAATATCAATTTACAAAGTCTTGTTTTTATTGCGTTATGTAAATAAAATACAAAGAATTTTCTTGGAAAAAAGATCTATTTCAAAATTTTATTACGCCATAGTTAGAACAAAATAGGAAACGATTTTGGATTATATTTCAATTTGTGTATATGATAGTACTGTCCTGTCGACAGATGTTAATTCAATATATATTGCGCAGTTCGTTCACAACACACTTAGAACTGACAAAATAAGGAAAAGTTATTTCACTCTTAGTTTTATATTACGTTTTCAGTTTTTCTTCGGTTGTATACAATGTTAACGGACAGCGACATTCATCTGAAAATGGTTTTGTTTGGCTGATTGCTAAGCAATAAGACCGACTAGAAAACAGATTCCTAGACATTCAGAAACAATGTTACAGCAGGGGTACAAAAATAGAAACAATAAAGGCAAAATTACACTACAAAGTAAAAAACCTCGTGGTAAGTTGTCAAGATTATTTAACAACTGTTTATGACAAACGCAAGTAAGTACTAGTTTTAACAAGCGGCATACGTATGAGTGACCGTTCATGTCATTTGCTTGATTATATACGCGTTTATAATTTTATATATTTTTAAACCAATGGATAAAGGTCAAAATTGCATTTTTTGAGTAACTTTTAATATGCTAAATTTTAGTTTCAAAAAGGTCATTTGCTGGTTTTAATTTTTCATTATTGAGCAATTACGTATCAGCTGATTTGGTTAAATTATATTGTAAATGAACTAATCACATGACTAAACGAACAAATTTCATTGCATTCACTGATCATTTTAATTTAAATTGTGTGTACAAGTTGCCAGAGAAATAGGTTTGTCCACTGCCAACAATGCCAGATGACCGATACCACATGTTCTTGACGTAAACAGGGTCAACAGATTGAAGTGTAAATGTCGCAGCAATCGTTAGAGAATTGTAATGCAATGCATCCGAAACTGCCATTTCTTCTACATTTCGAAACAATCCTTAGTGCAAATATCTCTTTCGGCTTTGTCTAGCTGAAGCTGTGAAATTATATAGACTATTTGTTAGAACAGTAAAAATCCCAGTCCCACTATTGTATCCTCTTCCAATATTTTCTTTTATTCCTTGAAACTTAACAATTTTATAAGGCGCAATAGAGCCATAGTCTGGTGACATCAGACGTGCAAGAAAACGTCACTATGGATAAACCTGAAATTATGAATAATACACTGTGTTCATCAACGACAAATAACAAATAACCAATTGTAGAAGGTAGATTAACGCGTATATTTACCCAAATAACGCATATATAAGCGCGTATATTTATGCAAATAACTTGTATATTAACGCGTATATGATAAATAAATTGGAATTAAGTATAAACGTTTAACAATATAAGCGTATAAAAATCACAATATACGCCTATATGACATCCATATACGCCTTAAGGAAGCTGGCTTGTCATGTTTTGGATTTTTTATCAGATTTTCGGAATCCTCTGGTTTTATCCATTTGAATGCTTGAAAAAATTTGCCCGGTGACCCCCATTTTTCTTTTTGTAAATCTTTTATATGTATAATGATAAGCCATCTGTAAAAGTCTTATAAAATTTTAATTACTTTTTAACAGTTTTTGAGAACTTCAACTGGTCAATGATAAAGCTATGAAAAGTCAAGAGAGGATATTTTCCCGCCAAAATTTCATTGGCTAATATCTCGAAAACAAGCACGGTGACCTATATATTTTTTTTGCTCTTTGGATTCCTTTATTAATCCCTTATCAATATAAACTAGTGCTTTGAAAAGTTAATTACTTTGAAATTGAGAAGCGAACTCCCTTAATTCAAAAGAATAGGCATGATATGTTTTATCGATTTTGTAACAAAAATTACGACACAGGCTTTTGAAAACCAAAACCAACGCGGGACCGCTCCTTGTGCTGCTCGTCATCTCAAAATCACAGTCAGGCCTTCTTCATTTATTCAACGTTTCGATTGCAACCACTTTTAATTATATTTAGAATACACGATGTTTGCATGAAACCATATTAAAAATTAAACAGGTACGATTTGTTTTGAGTACGTGGATAAATCAGATAATATTACTTACATTTCAGTTGTATATATTTTCTTTCTTTTAATTTACGTTTTAAGGATAATAGCCCAGAGCAAGTTACTAGTAAAAGAAGGTCTACAGTTATGTACGTTGTTCCTGCAATTAACAATGAATTTTATTTATTAATACTACTTTTTTCTGTTAAGTCTGATTTTTGTGATATTTGTATATTTAAATATGTATGCGTCATACTTTGAACGACAAAATTATTTTATGTCTACCTGTGCGAATTTCAAACGCCCAATTTTACACCAGTACTAAAAACCTTCCATCCTTTATGGGTAGATTTTACATAGATAAATAAAATCGTATAATATAAGCAAAATGAGGATGTTAAATTTGATGTATGCCTTTTTTGTGCTTCTTCGTTACATTTGTTGTTATTATAGTGATTAAGATGATAACACAATGCTATTTTCAATAGTTACCATTTTTCGTTCCAAAGGTTCATGGTTCTCTCAGGGCACTACAACCTATTTATTCATTAACACCTGGTCGTAATTTTAAAAGCAAGGTTGATGACAGTGATTTAAAACAACAAAAAAACGTGAAGTGGACCCTGCGAACATAACTATTGCACGAGTTATATATTTCTGACGGGTTTTTTTTCTTTGTCTTAGTTGTTTATATCTAAAATAGACATTGTAAAAGAGGGACAAAAGATATCAGAGGGACAGTCAAACTCATAAATCGAAAAATAAACTGACAACGCCATGGCTAAAAATGAAAAAGACAAAAAGACAAACAATACTACATTTGACACAACATAGAAAACTAACGAATAAGCAACACGAACCCCACTAAAATCTAGGGGTGATCTCAGGTGCTCCGGAAGGATAAGGAGATCCTGCTCCACAGGTGGCATACGTCGTGTTGCTCATGTTATAACAAATCCGGTAAATAGTCTAACTCGGTAGGTCACATTCGTGAAAGGGAAGGGGATTGTAGTTACGACGTAAGGAACATATCCGATATCATATGTAAAACGGTTTTCTATGCTGTGTCATGTGTACTATTGTTTGGATGTTTGTCTTTTTCATTTTTAGCCATGGCGGCGTTGATAGTTTATTTTCGATTAATGAGTTTGACTGTCCCTCTGGTATATTTCGTCCCTCTTTTACGATATTCGGTAAGATAAATTCATTACATAATGTGCGCTCTCATCCCATATGGAATTCACTGACCCCATATATACCATATTAGGTCACTAACACACTATGTTACTAATAATATAAGGATCAGGATGAAATTTATAGAATACTGAATAAGGGATAAAAAAATGATATAGAATAATTGAGTTGCTGACATAAAAGAACAGTAAATAATAGGCAAAAATGAAAAATGACGAATGCAAAAAATTCAGTTCTAAAGACAATATGCCCCTGTTCTTCAAGTTATCAGTACCACAATATTTAACAAAAGAGTGTATTATTTTCCGGTTATGTCATCTACACGCTCATTTATTCCCTTTTTTCAAATTTCAATTATTAACTCAGCGTATTATTTGAATTTTCAGGTCCGTCCATTGTCACGTTTCTAGCACTTCTTATCTCTCCAACCTATGGCTCTATTGCAGTTCCAGTTTCAAAGAACAATAGAAAATATTAGAAGTGGATACAATAACGGAACAGGGGTTTTTTACTGCACCAACCAATGGTCTCTACCACTTCACAGCTTCAGCAAGTCAAAGTCAAAGTGGATATTTGCACTTAGGATTATTTCGAAACAATGAACAAATGGCAGTTTCTGTTGCAGCTAACTTCAATTCTCTAACAATTAGCGCAACATTAACACTTCAATCTGACGATCATGTTTACGTCAAAAACGTATGAGATCAACCATCTGGTATTGTAGGGGATGGACAAAGCTATTTCTCTGGTAGTCTTGTACACAAAATGTAAGGAATGGACTCAGTAAAAAAAAATGATGTTTTTTTATTTGTCAGTTTCTTCGTTTCAATTCTTTAAACCCAAATCAATATATGTGTACTTGTTGGCAATTGTCTAGCAATTATTAATCATCATAATTCAGAAACAATACATAAATAAAACTATTACAATGCAGGAAAGAAAAGAAGCTTAAAACATCGATAAAAACTATACACTACCAAATTAATGTAACTCTTAAAATTCCGAGACGCGATGACGACAATAAAACAATAATGACATATATCAGTAAGTCTGTTGTACCAATCATAGTGCTTGTGAACACTTATGATTTGTTTCAATTTGCAGTTTTGGGAATCTTAAATTAAACATTGAATTAAATTTTTCTAGACAAACTCATAGATAAAAAAAACTGACAACGCCATAGCTAAAAAATTAAAAGACAAACAGACAAATAATTGTACAAAAGACACAATATAGAAAGACTACGCAACACGATCCCCACAAAAAAAACTTGAGGTGATCTGAGGTGTTCCGGCAGGGTTAGCAGATCCTGCCCCACATGTGGAACCCCTAGTGTTGCTCATTTTATAACAAATCCGGGAAATAGTCTTATTCAATCTTCATGGTTTTTACGAAAGAACCATTTTTTCTCTCCGTTTTTCTGGCGAAGAAACCGACAATGAAATTGTGTGCGGCCCTAAGTAAAATTGGTTGTCTGCATCACAGACATTGTGTATCCTCTTTGATTTGTATATCCCATAATATTTAATTGGATCATTATCCCCTTTGCTTTCAAATATTTTAGGCGACATTTACACCTTTGCTAGTTTTAGTTTCCCTTTCATTCAATTCTATGTATTTTATGCAATCAGATGCAGTGTTTAAAGTTACATCTCTCCAACCGAAAAAAACATCGATATTATATTTGTCACAATTTGACAATTTATTCATTATTCTAAAGTTGTTTTTTATGAACGAATTGGTCCAGTAGATTCGAGGTCAATCGTGGTTAAAGGGAAACTTCGCAAAAAAATCAAAAATTGATATTATGTCCATTCTATATAGAAATGCTCAAATTTATAGATATTAAAGTTTTATTCCGCTAGATAAGAGATCACCAACGATTTTAAATTTAGAGTATCAATTCTCTGCGTTCCGCCATTTTGTCGTCTTTCCCGATTAAAAATCACAATATGTCTATAAACCACAAAGGACCAAAACTACAGTAACCGATGTAGTCGTAATTGCATGTCGATATCTTGTCAATCGTACGGTTGTTTTATCTGACAAACTAACTTGATACGGAAAATGTTCTTATTTTTTTTAAATAACCGTAGTCTGTTATTTTTAAACTGTTAATATTGGAATTAGTTAAAAAATCAAAGTTTAAATCATAAATAAGTGTTCCGTGAAAACTGTTTTCGTAAATCTAATTCGTTTATAATTCTTTAAAGTAATAAATTTTATTCAAATAAATTCGGATCTTCCCTCATCTGATCATCAGCATGACTAAAGGTATTACTCCCAAAGGTATTGTGAGGGGTGTGAGGTGACACGTCCAGGTATTCAAGCGATTTCCTGTCGGGCTTGCAAGTTCATGCATCGTTTCACTTCTGTAGGTATTGATCAGTGTACACGGCCGATAACTTATAACTCTCCGTTTTGAACTATCAGGTGTATAATATACATCTCTGTCTTGCGTGTCCAAAAGTGATATAATATACTAGTCATTACTAAACTCATACGCTTGTTTATAAATAACATTAATGGTGTAAAGAATATTATTTATAAAAATATAAATAATACCAAAAAAAAAAAAGATTTGATAAAATAAAAATCTATTTACATTTTTTTTCCAAGGTTTAATTTGGGAAAATGTAATATATACTGATACTCGTTGTCAATAGTAAAGGACAGATTAGAACATACCAGAAATATTGATTTAAAAAAAATGTACGCACTTGTCGACGATTCATTTCTACGCCTGGATAGAAAGTTACGGAGCTATATCGGCAATTTAATATATATACATGTATACATTGAACATAAGAAAGAAACATACATTTTGTGTAAATTGGGGTAACAGTTTTGTAAATAGACTAGTCCACGAATGCCAACAGTATGTAATCATCGAATTCGATAGACTATTGTATACCAAAAGAAGAAGAGGACCAATTTGATTTAAATACAGGTCGATATAATAACTTGCTTCGGTTCATCGAAGTTATGAACATAGTAAAATCACAAATTTATATATCAATTAGATCGTTCTTCAATAAAGGAAGAAATTCGACATCATCACAATTGTTCCGACATCCATGTAAAACATATGCAACTGGACGTACACTAATAAACCCCAAGGGATGTGAATATTTTCTAGGAAAATTTTTGAGTATTAAGTTTCAAATTGATTTCGGGATTTATTTTCTTTCTTGATATTCAATGACAGCAATTTAAAGAATAAACTGCTTGTCCGCTTTAGGGGTATTCTTGCCAGTTGAACAGACTTATAATTACATTCAAAAATAGGGAAATTAAGATGACATTAAATTCGTTGTCTTTTTTTTTTTAAACATCGTTGGTCAAATAGCTAAAGTATTATTCGTTGTGAGAAGAAGACTATTTTAATATAAGGACGCTCCCGATAATGAATAAATTTGGTTGACGTTTTTCACGCTTGAAAAGAATTTCTATTCGTAATTTTTCGATTCCATTCCAAGAGGATCCTTAAATTTCCTGTCAATTTTTTAAAACATCTTTTTTTTCAAATAGCTGAAGTATGCATGCATGCGTTGTGAGATTTAAAATATTTTGATGAGAACATTAATTTCTAAATAGGTAAATAAAGATCGCTTTGGATGGACTTAATTATATAATTGCAATCTGTTTGAAATATTAAAGGTTGGCGATTTTAATTTAAAAAGGTACAATGTTTAGTTCATACACTCGTGTTTAGAACTCTATTTTTATTTATAAATTTAATCAATTAAAATAATTCAGTATTTTATCGTTACAAAACTAATCAGAAGTCATATTTCATTTAAAAGTGAGCTTATGCAAATTATATAAAAATATACAACAGCTATCCAGTTATTGTGCGACCTTATTTCTCCCGTAAATTCATTTTAATTCTTTTTCTTACATTTCTGTGTCTATAACTATAACTGACTCCCGTATATCATTCATACGAAATGTTGTTCATACCTGAAATGCTGAACCGTGACGCCTAGGTGTCACTGAATGAAGATCAAAAGATTAGAATTACATAATGCTAATCTTTTAATTACATTGAGTTTAACTACGCATTCAATAAGTGTCACAAATTAACACATTTAATTTCCACAGTACAAGCAAGTGAAAATGTTTTCTGGAATGAAGCAAAAAGTTCAGAATACAAACATGTATTTTTTAATACACTATCCATCGTGTCAGTTTCATATGTTTGTTTAAAGTATTTGAAGAAAAAAAATCATAAAAATGTTCTATTGTATTATTTACTTTAATTACTAGAATTCGTATAAAAAACCCACACATGAATCCTACAATCTAATTTAAAAGGTTGCATGGCTATCACTTACTTTTCGTTGGTTAATAGCTACACCAAAAGTCGTCGATGCGCTTTAAATAGCGTTATTAGATGGTTAACGAACAAGACTTCAATGAGATTAATTTCACTCCCGGCATGCTCAAAGACTTAAACTACGTCACATAAGTCAGGAAGTTTGATAAAATAAAATTAATAATTCCCAATTTTCTCCTTTATTACTTTTCATATCGAAATAAAACTTGGTGAATATGTTTTTTATGGTATTATGAACATAATAAGATGATAAGTGAAAAATCGCGAATTATCCCTTTAACAACGTCATCAGACAATCGTTTTTTCACTATTGGTTTGACATCATCAGCATTGTGCATGGTCATAAACTTGCTTTTCTGTCGCAAATATCACTTTGTAAACTTAATTTGCGACAGTAATTCCATGTTTTACATACTCTATCTTTCAAATACAATACAGTTGTCTTTTAAAAGACCAGTAAAAAAACACCTTTACATTTGAATATTCGTTTACATGTGCATGACTTTTTGTGTAACTCGTTTATAAAAAAGAAATTTAATGTAGATTATATATTATATGGGTTTGAACACATATACAATACTTTGTTGTAAATTGCCAAAGCAATGAGACTATCATCCAGAGTCCAAACTATGTGGATTACAGCCTTCTACAATGAGCACCATACCATTCGTAACTACTCTCCCCTTCCCTTTCATGAATGTGACCTACCGAATTATACTATTTAGCAGATTTGTAATACCATGAGCAATTCGGCGGATTCCATATGTTGAGCAGGATCTGAGATTACCCCAAGTTTTTGGTGGGGTTCGAGTTGCTCATTCTTTAGATTAATATGTTGTGACATGTGTACTTTTGTTTGTCTTTTTTAGTTTAAGCCATGGCGTTGTCAGTTTATTTTTCGATTTATGAGTTTGACTGTCCCTCTGGTATCTGTCATCCCTCTTTTACAGATATGATGTGATTGCCAATGAAATAACTATATCAACAAGATCTAGGTGATAACAGAGTGTGATTCATGTATGTCATGGTTGTTGTTTTTTTTAAGATTTTTTAAAATTCTCGGTTATATATATATACCCCATATTAATTTTTTCTTTCACTTAACAAAACAGGTCTAGTAGTTCAGTCAAACTAAGTTTGAACCTCAAACTAATTGCGACAGAAAATGTTTTAGGTCTATTCTATAGAATTTAGCCCCGAATATACACAGAAAAAAATTCCATAAAATGTAACTTGAAGAAAACTCAAAATCAGCATTTTCAATTTGTTATGGAAATTAACATTAGAAAGGGACATAACTCCGAAAAAATAATCTTTTTGTCAGTTTTTTGTTGATTTTCTTAAAATTCATCTAAATTATGATACTTTGATGGTATTAAAAATTCGTATTTGACTATCTTATATGATATATGGAATGCACAAAACCTAAGTTTTATTGGGGTTTTTTTTATTATTTTTTTTTGCACATTTTTCATTTAAGAAATTGCAAATTTATGGCTTTTTGACCATTTTTTGAAAACATATTGAGAGTATTTGGTAATGTTCATATCTGTAAATTATATTTGATCAGCATGTACCTTGTTTAAAGAAACTTTACACCACAAAAGAAGAATATACTATATGCTTAATTAGTTTTATTCAATTTGAGATTCTTTACCTTAATATGCTGAAAAATATATAAATTGGTTTACTTCTCTAGGTTGTAGCTTGATAAAAGATTAAAATTTTAAAATATTCTGTTGCAATTACTTCAATGTTAGGGTCAAATTTATGCTAGATTGACTGGACTGGACTTTTAGAATTTTATAATAATGTCATGTAATAGGATTTGCATCAAATTAACAAGAAACAACTTTGGAATTGGAGGGGAACAATTTATTTGGCACTGTAATCTTTAAATTTATCATAATATGTTCTACGGTTGCACAAAATATACACAAAAAAGATGTGGTATGATTTTCAATGAGACAAATCTTTACATGTGTCCAAATGTCACATAAATTAATAGCTATAGGTAACCGTAAGGCCTTCGACATAAGTAAAGCCCATACCACGTCTAATATAAAAGGCCCCGAAATCACAATCGACAAAAATTCAAACAAGACAACTAAAGGCCTAATTAATGTACAAAAATGAACGTAAAACAAATATGTAACACAACAAACGATAATCTGTTCAAAGATTAGATTTTTTTTCTACTAAATATATCACTTTGCCTCATATTCTTATGAAGAAAATTCACACACCTAATTAAATGGGCATTTAAAAGCAAGAATGCGAATATATATGTTCAAACTTTTTTAGGTAGTTTGTAGGTAACAACAAACAAAAGAACTATGTCAATTGGACCTGCTTTGATACATAGCCCTGCCCTGTCCTAGATCTCGATATATATATCTTTTACGGGAAGCTTAATACAAAAATTTATGAAAAAGAGATGATTTTTATTTCCTATTGTTAATTATCCAAGTTTAGATGATAACGTTCCCTTGTCACCATATTATGGTATTTATATATCTTAACTTGTAAGATTCGCAACGTATTTGATTTTAATGAAAAAATTCTATGTATTTCTGAATTTTTTTTACACCTGGGGTTTCGATATCACAAACTATATATTCACTCAGTGGTTTTTGAACCAGGCATGATTACACTAGTGCGTTTTAACCAGGACTGGTTACACTGGTGATTTTGAACAAGGCATGATAACACTAGTAGTTTAGTACCAGGAATTATTGCTCTAGTTATTGTGAACCGGGATTGATTACTATAGTGTTTAAGATCCGTACATTGAAATGTATTAATACTCATTTTGAACACATGTTAACACAATAATGCTTTATAAACGAATACGATTCAAATAATTTTACTTTGCATCTGTTACAACTGCCTGTCCCTCATTCTTTGTATACAGATAATCCATTCCATCGTTAGTTTTTATTACAAATAGATCCTTTTGTGCTTTTGTGATCTCTTTTTCTTCCCTTTTCACTTCAATCTTCAAGACTTGTTTGCAATTTTAAGTATTGGAGATTTGTTTCATATTCCTTATCGTCCATTTCGAAAGTAAGTTCGAAAACTCAGTCAAATTATATTTTATGTTGCACGAATTATAATAATGTATCATAAACGGCTAGATTGATCCAGATTTGTTAAACTTCATAGTTCCTTGAAGGTTACTCTGGCCTTTGTTAGTCTTGTATTTTTTTTAAGCTCAGTTATGTGTTTTGGAGTTTAGTATGACGTTCATTTTTACTAAACAAGCAAAATTGGTAGCCTTCGGCTGTTGTCTGTTGTTGTGATTTGACATATTCCCAATTTCCATACTCAATTTTATCATTATGGACATTCTGACCTTTTCAAAGAAAACAAAAAACAAAAAGCAAAACAAATTAGGCACAGCAAATTAATTCAAAGAAGAAGATAAGGTAAGATAGACCAGATATGTGTGTTGTGAATTCATGGTTTGCCTAAAATTCATATCAGGAAAACATACAGTGTGTTTATATCTTATGCAACTTTTTTTTAAAGTTACAACATCAACGCTAGCAAGGTGGTTCAAGACAGTTTTCCTTTTGGCTATCGTTAACATGAACTGCCAATTCATTAAAAAGGTTGTTTCAAAGTGTAATACCACCAACACATTATACGTCACATCCGGTTTCCACCTTAACAGGGTCGAAAAAAATATTTCCTTTGAACTTCGCAGTTGTAGGAAGTAAACCCTATATTTTATAGCAGGAAAAAAATGAGTCATAATCACATATCTTGGTTGTTTTAACGCACGTTTCTTTTTCTACTTAATGTTTCTATTAAAAAAAATTGACCTTGAGGTAACATTGCTAATTTAGCTAGAAAAAAGGGGGAGGAGGAAGGTGAACATTTGATTGGTTTACTTCTGGTAATGATTATCATCTTATATGAAATGAACAGTTATGTTAAATTTTCACTGTAGTACTGTACAGTTTAATACTTATGCCAAGTATTTTATTATTTGAAACAAAGATGAATTCTGCACGTTTTTAAAACAATTTAACAAGGATAAATATGGGAAAAACAATGTAGAATAACTCCTATTTAGGGAAGCTGCACGAGCACCTTTGACTTTTTGTTTTTTTGGGGTTTTTTTTATAATTTCATGCTATTTCACTGCCATATGGCAAACAGGAAATATGCTAAGTGAATTTAGTCTTTAAAACAGATTTAAAAGAAAATTGCATTGAAATAGGACTCTACCATGAGGACATATAGGCAGAGCAAACCAAAATAAAAAAAAAAGCAGTAATAAAACGTTATTTCTAAAACGGAATAATTATATGTCCCTCTCTTGAACGTGGCGCAAAATTATTTTTTATAAAGTAAGGACTTTTACATTCAGTCAACTTTTATACGGATAGTTTAGTCAGCTTGAACACATCAATTACTAATGCATTATCATATTTCTTACATAAATATATGATATTAACCCCAAAAAAATTATTACAAAGCCGACAAAAGGTATGAGATTTGGTAGAAGGAGAGGTATAAATGAACCGGAAGTCATACAAAAGGGTACATTGGTGATGTTTATCAAAGGTTTTTTTTAGTATAATATTCAACCTTTTTATGTAGATGAGATGAATATTGTATCAGTTGTTGGTGAATTTATTGGTCCACACTATGTTTTGTCATGATTTGGCGTGATTTGAAGTTGTGAAGAAATGTTGCTGAAATCACTGATACATGTTTTCATACATTAAACTGAATTTTTTTAAATTATTGAACTGATTATGACAAAACTTGAAAGAAGGGTCTTCTTTAGGGAAACTGTACATGCACCTATGACCTTGTATGTACTCTCTTTTTCTAAAATTGCATACTAGTTCACTAAAATATTGAACATCTGAAAGGTTTAACGTATGGACTTATTGAAACCAATTCATTTTAAAAACAAAATTATTTTAAAAAATACTGAAAAAGTTTATAACGTGTGATTATACTATACAATATAAAATTGAATTCTAAGTAAAGTTTTTTGGGCTTTTTTCATTTAAATTTTTTCATATCATAGTTAAAATGAGACATGTATTGATTTTGGGTTATTTTTCAACATGAATATATGATAGTACTGTCGACAGATGTCAAATGTACACACATCACGCAGTTTGGTCAGAACACAGATTGCTTTGTACTTGTGACTTTTTGTGTTTCTTTGATACATATGACGTGGCTCATTACTTTTAAACATCCCGCCATTATGTTATTGTTCTATTATTATGCCATTATGTTATTGTTCTATTATAATATTGAAAACACTTTGAACAACAAAATTATCTTTGATCTTTTCCTGTGTGACGTAACATTCTTACGTCAAACACGCGACTCTCAACTAGAGTTGGTGTGAAGTTGCCATGCAGTCACAGGACTTCGAATATTTGGGTTGATATAAAATACACATATAAATATAGTCCAGCGGATATAAGAATAATTGAACTCTTTATGGTAAAAGCATGAAACTTGGCACAACAAAAGGTTAAGGGATATGAATAAAATTGAGGTACAGAGCAACGGAAAAAATCCAAAATGACCGCCAAATTAAAGATACAGTGATTATAACATCAAACATTTGATGAAGTTTTCAAATATGCAAGAGTGCAGTAGATACCACAATTTAAGGAAATACATGTTAGACATGTCAATATATATATTTTCCCCAACTTCATGAAATACAAAATTAATCAAAATAGCATCTAAATTTTAAATGACGCCGTAAAAAATGTCAAAGTTTGAAGGTATTTATATATATTTACTATCTATAATGAATAGAAAGTTAGGAGATATGTGAAACTGATTGTCAGCTGTATACACACAGGCCTACAGTGTATTAATTATTCCCGGTAAAATAGATATTATTTTCAAAATGGCGACAAAATTCAAAATGGCGCCGTGTAAAATGCCCCCCAAAAATTGTGTAATAACTGAGACTATCATACTAACACGACTGGAAACTAATCGATTCGATCTGTTTAGATTTCATTGCCCCGATAACGGATTATTGATTTTTGTTTTGATTTGACAGCTTACCGTGTCCCATAGTAAATTAGCATTCGGTACATGAATGTAAACAATAGATTTCTGCTAACAAGTCAGAGTAATATATATATATATAGTACTGTTAAAATTGGTGTATTTGAAAGAAAAAAAATTATTATAATTCAATTAGTTAAATTCAAAATGCCAAAAAATACGTATTTTTTATGAAGAACTATTAATAAGTAGTCAATATGTTAGTGTTGACAATATACCAGATATAGTCGAAATGCCGGTGCTTTACTTGACTGATAAGAAAACAACGTGTCCAAGGTTAACAGATCATTATTAATTCTGATAAAAAAAAATAAGTGTGCAATAAAAACAATGTTGACTATTTCAGTTCATAACTAATTCATCTAACGAAAGTTACCCGGGTCTCATACAAATATAGCCACATTGTTTTGAACTTTTGCGAACAAATTTTGTAAAAAATACATTCCTCATTATTGCAACTTCCATGGATTCATTTAACTTTCATACGGGCATTCAGCTTTAACATTTCAATAATTCCTTTATTATCACATTTCTTACAAAAATGTAAATTGATCTAAAGATTTTGATTTAACAGCCTAAAAAGTTATATAAGTTTGGGGTCATGAGAGGTATTGGACTAAATGGGGCCTTATAATGCAGACAAACAGATACATTAGTGATTTTTATCATTTTAAAGTCATCTTTTGTATAATATTGACATTTTTTATATGCAGACGAGATGAATATTTGATCATTTATTGGTCCACACAATGTTCTGTCATGATAAGGCGTGGTTTGAAGTTTTAAAGAAATGTTACTCAAATCACTGTTAGATGTTGTCATACATTAAACTGAATTTCTTCAAACTATTGAACTATTTATTACAAAACTTGGCAGTAATACTTAAATTACCAGTATTTTACAGAAAAATGACCACATTCAGTTTGTTCAACAGAATGGTCTTATTAAGAGAAGCTGCACATTCACTTATGACCTTGTATGTACTCTCATTTTCTAAAATTTAATACCATTTCACTAAAATATTGAGCATTTGAAATATTTAACGTATGGACTTATTGAAACCTCCTTGCGGCCAATCTATTTTAAGGCCAAATGTATTGTATAAATACTGTAAAACTAATGACGTGTTATTCTATTGTACAATATATAAAATTGAAATTTTAGTACAGTTGGTTTTTTTCATTTAAATGCTATCATTCGATAGTTAAAACGGAACATGTTTTAATTTTTGGTTATTTTTCAACATGTATATATGATATTACTGTCGACAGATGTCAATTATACACACATCACGCAGTTTGGTCAGAACACAGATTCTTTTGTACTTGTGACTTTATGTGTTTCCTTGTTATATATGACGTGGTTCAGTACTTTTAAACATCCCGCCATTATGTTTTTGTTTTACTAAAATGCCATTATGTTAATGATCTATTATGATTTTGAATGAACCGGAAGTCAGGCAAAAGGGTACATTGGTGATGTTTATCAAAGTTTTTGTTTTGGTATAATATTCAACCTTTTTATGGAGGTGAGATGAATATTGTATCAGTTGTTGGTGAATTTATTGGTCCACACTATGTTTTGTCATGATTTGTCCTGATTTGAAGTTGTGAAGAAATGTTGCTGAAATCACTGATACATGTTGTCATACATTAAACTGATTTTTTTAAAATTATTGAACTGATTATGACAAAACTTGACAGAAGGGTCTTCTTTAGGGAAACTGTACATGCACCTATGACCTTGTATGTACTCTCTTTTTCTAAAATTTCATACTAGTTCACTAAAATATTGAACATCTGAAAAGTTTAACGTATGGACTTATTGAAACCAATTCATTTTAAGAACAAAATTATTTTAAAAAATACTGAAAAAGTTTATAACGTGTGATTCTACTATACAATATAAAATTGAATTATAAGTACAGTTTTTTGGGCTTTTTTCATTTAAATTTTTTCATATCATAGTTAAAATGAGACATGTATTGATTTTGGGTTATTTTTCAACATAATATATAATAGTACTGTCGACAGATGTCAAATATACACACATCACGCAGTTTGGTCAGAACACAGATTGCTTTGTACTTGTGACTTTTTGTGTTTCTTTGATACATATGACGTGACTCAGTACTTTTAAACATCCCGCCATTATGTTTTTGTTCTACTAAAATGCCATTATGTTAATGATCTATTATGATTTTGAAAATACTTTGAACGATAAAATTGTTTTATATCAATGAGTTGTTTGTAATATCCTTCGTATTTGCTGGTGAGCTTTGTACGTGTAACTTATTGTGTTTCTATGGTTCATATGATGTGGCTTTGTACTTTTAACATCCCGCCATCATGTTTTTGATCTATTATAATGCCATTATGTTATTGTTCTATTGAAATGCCATTATGTTATTGTTCTATTATAATATTGAAAACACTTTGAACGACAAAATTAATTTATATCTGTTCCTGTGTGACGTAACATTCTAACGTCAAACACGGGACTCTGAACTAGAGTTGATGTGAACCTTGCCATGCAGCCACAGGACTTCAAATATTTGGGTTGATATTAAATACACATATAAGTATAGTCCAGTGGATATAAGAATAATTGATAACGTTATGGCAAAAGCATGAAACTTGGTACAACGAAAAGTTAAGGGGTATGAATAAAATTGAGATATGGAGCCACGGAAAACAAGAATGTGTCCATAGTACACGGATGCCCCACTCGCATTATCATTTTCTATGTTCAGTAGACCGTGAAATTGGGGTCAAAACTCTAATTTGGCAATTAAATTAGAAAGATCATATCATACGGAACATGTGTACTAAGTTTGAAATTGATTGGACTTCAACTTCATCAAAAACTACCTTGACCAAAAACTTTAACCTGAACGAACGGACGGAAGGACGGACGGACGGAAGGACGTAAGGAAGGACGGACTGACGTACGCACAGACCAGAAAACATAATGCCCTCTACTATCATAGGTGGGGCATAAAAATCCAAAATGACCGCCAAATTAAAGATTATAACATCAAACATTTGATGAAGTCTACAAATATGCAAATGTGCAGTAAATACCACAAATTTAAGGAAATGTATGCAAGAAATGTCAAGAGATATTTTTTTCAACTTCAGGAAATACACAATTAATCAAAAAGGCACCTTAATTTTAAATGACACCGTAAAAAATGTCAAAATTTGAAGGTATTTATATATCAATAATGAATAGAAAGTTAAGAGATGTGTGAAACTGATTATGCGATGTAGATACAGGCCTACAGTGTATTAATTATACCAGGTAACATATATCTTGTTTTGGAAATGGCGTCAAAATTCAAAATGGCGCCGTGGAAAATGCCCCCCAATAAATGTGTGTTATAACTGGGACTATAATACTAACGGGACTGGAAACTGGTCGATCTGTTGAAATTTCATTGCTCCGATAGCGGATTATTGATTTTTTTGTTTTGATTGACAGCTTATCGTGTCCCATAGTAAATTATCATTCGGTAAATGAATGTAAACAATAGATTTCGGCAAACAAGCCAGCATAATATATAGATTACTGTTAAAATTAGTGGATTTGAAATAAAAAAAAAAGTTTTTATTAAATCAATTAGTTAAATTCCAAACGCAAAAAAATACGTATTGTTAACGAAAAATTATTAATAAGTAGTCAAATATGTTAGTGTTGACAATATACCAGATATAGTCGAAATGCCGGTGCTTTACTTGACTGATAAGAAAACAACGTGTCCAAGGTTAACAGATCATTATTAATTCTGATAAAAAAAATAAGTGTGCAATAAAAACAGTGTTGACAATTTCAGTTCATAATTAATTCATATAACAAAAGTTAACCGGGTCTTATAAAAATAATAGCCACATCTTTTTGAACTTTTGTGAACTTGGGGTTTACCGAAAGATTTCAATATGGCTGTGAACGGGCCTTCGTCTGTAGATTTATTGTGGAACCTAGTGTACATATTTTCACGAAGTCATATGCTAATGACCTGTCCTGGACAATTTTATTGCAGTAAATATAACGTGATCTCGAAATTATTGAACACTAGTTAATGAAAGGATATCAATAAATTTTGTGCTGGAATCTCCAATAGGCCTTCAGGTCGACAACTCTTTATCCTTATTTCTTTTATTTGGTATTGATAAAACTTTTTCTCTCTCATGTAACTCTTCATGAAATATAAAGTTATAAGTGAATGATATATATATGTTTTTGAAGCAATAAGAACACATTATTTACTAAAATGGAACCATTATATGCCAACTCTGTAACGCGGAGAAAACTAAAGCTTTAGGTAAGGACTTATTATTGCAACTTCCAGGGAATCATTTATCTTTCATACGGATAGTTCATTCAGCTTTAACACGTCAATAATTCATTATTATCTTACATAAATGTATATTCACCTAAACATTTTTGATTTAAAAGACTAAAAAGCTATCAGTGTGGGTGAATGAGAGGTATAATTGGACTAAACGGGACCTTATAATGCAGACAAAGAGATACAAGAGTGATTTTTATCATTTTAAAGTCATCTTTTGTAAAAAAAAATATTTATGCAGACGAGATGAATATTTGATCATTTATTGGTCCACACAATGTTCTGTCATGATGAGGCGTGGTTTGAAGTTTTGAAGAAATGTTACTCAAATCACTGTTAGATGTTATCATACATTAAACTGAATTTCTTCAAACTATTGAACTGTTTATTACAAAACTTGGTAGTAATACTTAAATAACTAGTATTTTACAGAAAAATGACCACATTCAGTTTGTTCAACAGAATGGTCTTATTTAGGGAAGCTGCACATTCACTTATGACCTTGTATGTACTCACATTTTCTAAAATCTTATATTAGTTCACTGAAATATTGAACATCTGAAAAACGTATGGACTTATTGAAACCTCCTTGCGGTCAATTTATTTTAAGAAACAAATTTATTGTAAAAATACTGTAAAATTAGTGACGTGTTATTCTATCATACAATATAGAATTGAATTCTTAGTACAGTTTTTTTTTCATTTAAATGTCATCATATCTTAGTTAAAATGAAACATTTATTGATTTTGGGTTCTTTTTCAACATTTATAGATGATTATTCTGTCGACAGATGTTGATTATACAAACATCACGCAGTTTGTTCAGAACACATATTCAGGTTCAATATTTTCTAAAACGTTCAATACTTTTATAAAATAAAGCATACACATTGATATCTTAATAGAGGGACGAAAGATACCAAAGGGACAGTCAAACTCATAAATCTAAAACAAACTGACAACGCCATGGCTACAAAATGAAAAAGACAAACAGAAAAACAATAGTACACATGACACAACATAGAAAACTAAAGAATAAACAACACGAACCCCACCAAAAACTTGGGGTGATCTCAGGTGCTCCGGAAGGGTAAGCAGATCCTGCTCCACATGCGGCACCCGTCGTGTTGCTTATGTGATAACAAATCCGGTAAATAGTCTAATTCGGTAGGTCACATTCAGGAAAGGGAAGGGGATTGTAGTTACGACGTAAGGAACATATCCGATATTATTTGTGATACGGTTATTCCCTAACGGTCAACCAACTCGTGATGGCGTCCGTAAAATTTACGAAGGGATGATTTCAACTTCACCATTTGGAACTCTTGGTTTAATAGCTTCCTTGTTAGCAGCTTTCAACAATATCGTTTACTTAATTAACAGTAAAATAGTAAAACATATTCCAATAATACAAAATGATGAATAAAATAACCTATGAAATGACAATATCTACAATTAAATAAAGGCAACAGTAGTATACCGGTGTCCAAAGTCAATAATCGATGGAGAAAAAACTAATCCGGGTTACAAACTAACACCGTTGGAAACACATTAACAAAAAGAGGAAAACAAAGTAACAGCGGGTACACTGATGTGCAATACAAACAAACGTCATAATTCATAGAGGCGAACTATTAGATAACAACTGTCCTATTCCTGACTTGGTGTAGGATATTTTAAGAAATAGATCCGAGTTGAACCGTGTTATGGTTCGCTGTCGCTTTATGAAATGTTAAAAGATATCGCTAAAACACTGAAATGAAAACACTACATGACATGAATATAGAACTTAACTATCTACTAAGTACTAAAAACATAACTATATAAATATATTCAGGATTGTTATACATCGTCAGATATTTATACTAGTATCTCAAAATATGTTGTTTGAATATAATATTAAAACAATGAAATAACTAATGGACAATGTTCTCCATTTTGAAATAATGATAAAATTAGAAATAGTATATAAAGATAAAATTAGAAATAGTATAAAATTCTACTTTTTTACTAATTCTCTATGATATTAAGAATGGAATACAATATATTTCAAAAGTTTGCATATATCAAACATAAAGCAAATCATATTATTCCCCTGCATGTTAATTTTGATAACGAAATCAACATTTGGTTGATTGAAACTATCACACGTGACGTCGAACAAGACTTCATATTCCCCTCTGAGTATCATATTCCCTTCTTAGTATCATATTCTCCTCTGAACGTTTATATTGCCTTGTGCGACGTTTTCAGCGAATAATGTTGAAATACAACATTTTGATCTGTTTTAAAGATAGTATACTGGTATAGGAATTTCTGTTTATTGACAATTTTCAACGCCCCTCCAAAGAATTGTTTCGAGCTTTGGCATTTTTCAGATTTTAATCTAGTTTCTGGATGATATTTCATTTTTATTCCGTACCGACTCAAGCAAGAATTTATAAATATCTTACCAAAGCTTGTAAAAAAATTTAAATTGATGATTTGTTTTTTATAAGAAATATCATGTTCGCTGTACGTTTTTTAGAGTCGAATGTGTTTTCTATACTGTAAAACTTATTTACATGAACCTTCTTGTAAAAGAAAACCCTTTATCTAATCAGAATCTCCATAACTGAACTGCTATTATATTATTGTCTCCCCCTTCTCTATTTCGCTGATAGCTTGTTCATATTTAGTGTCTTTGAACACGAAATTACTCCTTTTTTGCAAAATAACTAGGTATTTTCAGGCATTTTGTAAAATGCCTAAATTCAGAAACTGTCTGTAACATCTACATAATCATTTCCTATATATTATAATTTCAAAAACCTCGTTTCATATGACACCACGTTGAAAAGATTCAATGAATTTCAAAAACAAATTCTAATTACAAAGTCTTGTTTTTATTATATGAAAAAAAATACAAATGCAATTTTTTGGAACTTAATAGTAGTTTCGTAGTTGAAACAACATAGGAATTGATTTTCGATTATTTTTTAACATATATAGAGGATCGTACTGTCGACAGATGGTTTTTTTTTTCTTTTTTCTTAGAGAATACCCACTGACAAAACAAAATAAGAAAATTCTGCAAAACGAGTTATGTTTCTTTTAGTTTTGTATTGCGTTTTAAGTTTAAGTTCAGCTGTATACAGTGTTAAAGTGGAACGGGGATCTTCTGAAAATGGTTTTCTGTGGATGATTGCCAAACAATTAGACCGACTAGAAAACAGATTCCTGGACATGCAGAAACAGTATAACAGCAGGGGTGCGGAAATTGAATCAATAAAGGAAACATTACAGAAACAAAGTAAGTTTTCATGATTTTTAATGAATAATGCAAATAGTTGCCGGTTATTACAAACGCTGATGTGTTCCTTTTAAAAAAATAGAAGAAAAAGTTCAATTTTCCCTAACTGAGGTTCACTCACTAGATCGAGTAAATATAAAAAGAAGTAGATGTGATATCATATGCGAACTGTCTCTTTTCGGAGATCTATGGAGTCTGACATCAATTTTTAATAAATTGATTTCGAGCAGAAACAACGAATATAGAATTTTTCTTATTCAGACTTAATGTCTGAATGAATGAAAAATATTCCCTTCACTTTCGATATGTAATCCTTTTACATTTATTCCTTCATAATAAAATTCATTAAATATTCTGATCAAGGTTGTTCTATTCATTTCGATGATGATAAGGGATAAAATATACCAGGGTCATGATGACAGAAAACAGAATAAGGCGATAAAAAAAGAGAAAATTGGATAAATCAAATATTTGTTGCTTTTTTTTTTATCATTTTTCTAAATGACCTGTCCTAGGATTCCTGAATTACATTCAAGTGTATCGTGACAGTAGTTTCACATTGGTAAAGAAGTTATGTCCTGTAACTTTAAATCCAAGGACAGCAATATTAAAGGGCATATCGTAGCTAAATATTTGTAGATATGTAAATGGATTATTTTTTAGTAAACGTTGTTATGAAACGTCAAAAGACAATTAACTGTAACTCTAAATTGTTCATTAAAAATGTTTTTGTCACAATATAAATTACAGTTATTTTATGGAATCGGTTATTAGTACTTGCCCTTGATATTTCAAATTTCAATGATTAAAACAGCGTATTATTTTAATTTTCAGGTCCGTCAATAGTGACGTTTCTGGCACTTCTGATTTCACCACCTTACGGCTCTATTGCGGCTCACGCTACCGTAAAGTTTGAAAGAATAACAGAAAATATTGGGAGTGGATACAATAGCGGGACCGGGATTTTTACTGCTCCAATCAAGGGTCTCTACCATTTCACAGCTTCAGCAAGGCAAAGTAAAGCTGGATTTTTGCACTTAGGATTATTTCGAAACAATGCACAAATGGCAGTTTCTGTGGCAGTTAATTTCAATTCTCTAACAATCGGCGCGACAATAACACTTCAATTTGGCGATCGTGTTTACGTCAAAAACGTATGGGATCAACCATCTGGTATTGTAGGCGCTGGACAATCCTATTTTTCTGGCAATCTTGTACACATAATATAGAGAATAAAGTCAGTAAATGAAATGCTTTTTGATTTTTGTTATTTTATGTATTTTAATTCAATAAAACCAATCAACATATGCGTATTCTTTGTCATTTATATAGAAATTATTTCCCTTATAATGCAGAACAAAATGCACAAATAATACTGTTGCAATGTAGAAAAAGAGAAAAAAAAACATGAAACTTCGATAGAAACTATAAATTACCAAATCAATGTTACTCTTAAAATTCCGAGACTCAGTGATAACAATAGTACAATGATAACCGTTATCAGTACGGCTATTATACCAATCAAAGTGCTTGGGAGCACTGCAAGTAAAGGTTCATTTTGCAATTTTGTGATTTTTTTAATAAAACATTGAATTGTATTTTGTTAGGCAAATACAAAAAAGAGTTGTTGTTATCTTCCCTTGTTGGACATATTTCTGTAACAAATTCGTAAACCAAAGATTTCTGATGTCTTTTTTTTTATTTTTATTTTTAGATTTTGACAATATCGAAATTCGAATACACATCATGTTGTAACTTAAATATCAAAGTATAACATATCATCACATTGATACGATATGATCTAAATAATGATCATTGCGCCTTTTTGTCTGAACATCAAAGGTAGTGATAAACATTGGAAGATATGGATATCAATAAAGTCAACAGTAGTATACCGCTGTTCTAGATTCATAAATCGATTGAGAAAAAAACAAATCCGGGTTACAAACTAAAACTGAAGGAAACACATCAAATATAAGAGGAGATCTAGTATTGTTTTGTTCTGATTGCATTTCATGACATCTTGACCACACACAAAAAAAGCATTTGAATAGAAATTCCCTAATGAAAGGGAGAAACAGCTAGGATATGGTATATCTATTTCAGTTTTATGACACAAAACTATACGGATATTTGAAATTAAAAAAAAACGTAATGATGCACATCTTCTCAGAGTCACAGTAAGACCTATTGTGCCATCCGCACCGTTTGGTTGCAAGTAAAAAGGGGGAGTACATGCTGTTTGACCCACACCGTAGATGAATTTTGCGAGGCCGAATTTGGTTGGGGTTCGACTAGATGAGAAACATATTCTCTAACTTTTTCTTCCATCTATTAAAAATAATAACAAAACGACTAATATTATCAACAAAATGACGATTCTTTTTACCAAATAACTGTTAACTAACATCTTGAAAACATAACAGATAAACGGATAAAAGTTTCAACCACCAAAATATTCAGCCATTCAAGAATTTAAGATCTATTAATGTGTGTCTAGAGACTGAAATGTCGTGTAAAGACTTCGTACAGAGGTAAATGGCCTGCATAGACGTATTCAATCATTATACTTCAGAAGTTAAAAACCACTTTGCACAGAAGGTGTAAAATGTAGTGATCATGAATATTAATGGTACCTATTTTACAGTCCCAACTGCGCATTTCGAGAATTACAGCAAAATGTGGTGAGTGTGTCGATAAAGGTTATATCTTAATACTGACCGTGAAGTCATTCTCATTTGCATGTGATTAATGCAGTGTTCAAATTGGAATTTTAAAGAAGAAAAAAATCGACATTGATTGTCTATAATATTTTCATTCATGTCAAATTGTACATCAACTACCTTAATGGTCTCATAGAGGTATCCACCATTCCAAAACAGGAAGAAGTTGGTTTTATCCGTGGACTTGCAAAGTCATATACTTCAAACTGTATTTTTTGCTTTTTGCTTATCACGTGACGAAAACTTGTCAGCTCGGAGTATGGTTCGATGAACCGGTGCATTAAGTTTCATATCATCATGTCAGTCAAAGCATGAATGTTTAGTGTACATACATCATTACCATGTTCTTTTCCTTTAACATACATGTAATATTTGGCGCTGGACGGGAGACACTTATCCATCTATCAAAGAGGGACGAGAGATACCACAGGGACAGTCAAACTCATTAATCGAAACTAAACTGACAACGCCATGGCTAAAATGAAAAAGAAAAACGGACAAACAACAGTACACATGACATAACATAGAAAACTAAATAATAAACGATCAAAAATGACGAACTTGTATTAAATATATACAAAAGCCTGTAATTCAGTGGTTGTCGTTTGTGTATGTTTTACATATTTATTTTGCGTTTATTTTTGGTACATAATAAAAGCCGTTAGTTTTTTCGTTTGAATTGTTTTTCATTGTCATTTCGATGCCTTCTTTGGCTGACTTTGCTGTGTTGGCTTTGCTCATTGCTGAAGGCCGCACGGTGACCTATAGTTTTTAATTTCGGTGTCATTTTGGTCTCTTGTGGAGAGTTTTCTCATTGGCAATCAAACCCATCTTCTTTTGATATATCGTATATTGTACCATTGATTTGTATGAAGACTGCCATCATCAAAAGAAACTATTATAGTGTTCTCTTCTACGTTGTTAGGGAGAGATTCAACATTTCTAAGTCGTCTCTTTGTATCGTAAAGGGTTAACCAAGAAAGTTGCTATTATATCACAAACTTCAAATGTAAAACCAGTCAGATATATGCACTCCTCAAAAACCACAAAGTCAAAAGATTATAGAAGCATGCAAGCTTACCACAAGCTCTTGTTTACATATATATGTGCACTAAACGATCTTAAAATTCGACCTATTGTTGCTGGGCCTGCATGTGAAACGCACAGACTGAACTGTTTTTAAACACATATCAAGTTTTATAAGAGACGACTTAGGTGTGTTGAAACATCTCCCTAACAACGTAGAAGAGAACACTATAATAGTTTATTTTGATGTTGGCAGTCTTTATACAAATATTCCACACATATACGGAATAGAAACCATTAATTATTGGATAGAAAAACACAAAACCTACCTAACCGAATAAATAAGGAAATTATAATTTAAGGACTTCGGTTCATTCTTCAGAACAATTATTTCATGATTTCACAACCAACTGCATCGTCAAAAATCAAGCACTACAATGGGAACCAAAGTGACACCTACAAGTGATGGGATACCTCGAGATCCAGATGTATCGGAGATCACAACGAAAATTTGGACATTTATTTTATAAATTGTTGATGGAAAATTGGAAAAGATATTTAGATAACTGTTTTATCCTATATAAGAAAATAACCATCACTGCATTTTAACCAATCAAATTTCTCCCCTTATTTAACTTTAGTACAAGATTTAGTAACCATGTAACCTCAAGTTTACACAATGTTCTATAGAATCCCAATTAAAAAAAATGGTGCTCTGAAATACCTAAGACATATGTTTATGAAACAGAAATCTTTTACTGCAATAAAATGTAGAATTAATTACCTACAACTGTCAAATTTAAGGGAATATTTTTTTCGACCTATTTTCGTAAACAACCGGATGTGACGTACCATGATTTGGTGGTATTACACCTAAATAATTTTATAAATTTAAGTTGTTTTTTACATGTTTTTGTTGGCAAGTTAATTATAAATGAATATCATCCTCTAATATAATGCAAATTTTCACAACGCCCGCCTTTTTTAAAATGAAATCAAAATTGTTTGTACTTCCTGCATTTTACATTGTTTAACAAACGTTTACGATTATCGTCAGGACTTATTCGAAATAAAATTCAGGCAATTCATTATTTTTCTATTGAATAAATATATGAATCCATTACAGAAAATTTGCTAATATTGTTATTGTCGTATAAACATACAACAATTTAATTTGCCAAAAAAAAAAACAACATTAAAATGCAAAAAATTAACAATTTAATAAGAAATCAACACACATGTAATAAATATTAGGTTGCTGCCCTCAGTTTTAACTAGTTCTTTTATAAAGGAGCCAATATTTTAAAAATGTTCCATGTTATAGAGGTTTGGCATTTCTTTTACTTGTTCTTTTTTGTTATGATTTTATTCATAAACTGGTATGAGAAGGTAGACAATTTTCAAATAGATTATCTGTATATGCTTTACAAACTATTCTAAAAAATTCTTTTTGAGAATTTTTATTCACCATTTTCTATGTCTAAATTATGATCTCTAATTCTTTACTTAATGAAGCATTTGAGTTATCTCTGTTTATCATTTTTTTTTTTTTTTTAATTTTATTTTCAAAAATATTCTTATTTCAGGTCTTTCCATTTTTCTGTGGAAAGACCTATTGGTTTTGTTCATATTATTTTGTCTTTCCACTTTTCTGTGGAAAGACTTATTGTTTTTGTTTTGATTATTATTTTTTTTTTCTTCCGCCAAATTTGGTTTTGGTATCCTAGTTTATGCGCTTTTAAATTTCACCCTGCTAAAGCGAACCATTTTCTTTGTAAGAATTTTCTCCCTATTCACTGTTTCTCATCTGTGTGCATCTCCTTCGTAACCAAAATAGATAGCGACAAATTTCTTTTTACAAATTGTTCGTTACATCCTCGGAAATTTTTGGTTAATTTGGATCGAAGCGATTCGATGAAATTCTATAGAAGTTATCTACCCTTACAAAAAAAAATTGTCGGTATGTGTTTCCAACTCATCAACCGTTAACCTTATAGCTAGGTCCTAACTTAGAAAATGAGGTCAAGATTAAAGGTCAAGGTCAAGTTCTCAATTGTGACTTTTGGTTGTTTTTGCATTTTCACCGACACTTTGAAAGATACATATAAAAGAACAAGTGAAAAATATCTTCGTTGTTGTAATAAAGATATGCTACATTTAGTCTGATACAATTTACTGGCATCTTATAGGAGTTATTGCCCCTTAAATTTCTTGAACTAAGTTCATTAAATTCTGGACCTTAATATTGGGTTATGTAATTATAACTTCAATTAAGTTCATTATAAAGCCAAATACCCAGGTGGGTAAAGTTACGGAACTTTTTTTTAGGTCCAAAGTTGGGGTCATAGCAAACTCCCTACAGCAAAGCTTTTTTCCACAATAGGTACACTCGATAGGCACTTGCCTAAGGTTGCCTGGACCCAAATACACATGTTGGTAAAGTTACGGATTTTGTTTTATTATGTACAAAGTTGGGGTCGGGTGACCCTACCATCACCCTTATTTAATTCATAGCAAAGTCCCTACAACAAAGTTTTTGTCCACACTAGGTACTCTCGATAGACTTGTACAAAGGTTAGGTGACATATGACCTTGAAAAATTACTACCAGAAGTGACCTTCAGAAACCGGAAGTAGCCTTTTTTGCAATTTTTTCATATAAAAGAACTCAGAATCCATATATTTTGTCATATAGATTCAGAAACTGATTACTGAAGACTAAAAATGACTTTAAACAAACTGGAAATGGCCAATTATCACTCATTCTACATACAAAAGTATATCGAAACTATATATTTTTGGAATCAGTGTGAAAGAAGCTATCATATGAGACTGGGAGTGACATTCATTTCACCGGAAGTAGCATACTATCTCCCTTATTTCACTCAAAGTATAATTAAATCATTATTTATCGCATCAGGATGAAGAAACTATCTTCTTATCAAAATTTCTTTCATGTGGAAAGACTTTCAATTGTTCTCTGAACAATTGGTTTTTAATTATTTTTTTTTTCTTCTTCCTCCACTTTTTTCTGATAGTGCTTTATTGTTTCGCAAGATGTCGTTTAGATTTTTTGCATATGAAATCGAACAGTTATTACGATTTTGAAACTGACCCTGTTAAGCCGAACACTTTTTATTGTAAGAGTTATCTCCCCAAACACTGTTTTTCTTGTGTACACATCTGTGCTGCCGTTAAAGATAACGACAAAAATTATTTCACTAATTTGTTCGTTATATCCTAAGGATCTTACAAAATAATTTTGAGCGAAGCGATCCAGACAATCCATATGAGAGTTATTTCCCCTTCTGTTTTTAAAATATGTAAAATGTAAATGTAATTAGTAGACCATAATTGATAGAGACCTAGGGTCTTTTGATTTGAAGTCCTTGGTTTCAAACAAAAGAAAACAGGGTCAAGGTCATTTCTTAATTTTGATTTTGGCTTATTTTCACCCTTTTCAAACAACATATCGACAACACATTTTCTTCTTCCACAACTTTTTTCTGACGGTGCTTTTTTTTGCAAGATTTCGCTTAGATTTTTTGCGTATGATATCGAACAGTTAAAACAATTTTGAAACTGACCCTGTTAAGCCGATCACTTTTTATTGTAAGAGTAATCTCCCCAAACACTGATTTTCTTGTGAACACATCTCCTTCAAAACTGTGCTTAAGATTACGACAAAATTAGTTCACCAATTTGTTCGGTATATCCTAAGGAACTCAAAAATAATTTTGAGAGAAGCAGTCGATCCGGACACTCCATATGAGAGTTATATCCCCTTCTGTATTTAAAATGAGTAAAATGTAATTGTAATTGGTAAACCAGAAGTGAAAGAGACCTAGGGTCTCTGGATTTGAGGTCCTTGGTCCCAAAAAAAGAAAATAGGGTCAAGTTCAAAGTTCAATATAAAAAAGAAGATGTGGTATGATTCCCAATGAGACAACTATCCACAAAAGACCAAAATGACACAAACATTAACAACTATAGGTCACCGTACGGCCTTTAACAATGAGCAAAACCCATACCGCATAGTCAGTTATAAAAGGCCCCGATAAGACAATGTAAAACAATTCAAACGAGAAAAGTAACAGCCTTATTTATGTTAAAAAAAAATGAACGAAAAACAAATATGTAGCACATAAACAACGACAACCACTGAATTACAGGCTCCTGACTTGGGACAGGCACATACATAAATAATGAGGCGGGGTTAAACATGTTAGCGGGATCCCAACCCTCCCCCTAACCTGGGACAGTAGTATAAAAGTTCAAGGTCATTTCTAAATTTGGATTTTGGCTTATTTTCACCTCTTTTTAAACACAATTTACGATATCGACAACATATTTTACTTAATTGTTAGTTGCGACATGTCGTAACACATACATAAATGTTAAAAGGAAACACTTACATCAAATTAGAGTTTTCTCCCCTCTTTTATTTAGAAATACGCATATGGTGATATAAGTCACTAACCAATATAATTAAGACCTAGGGTCTTTTAATTTGAGGTCCTTGGTTTATGACTTTGAAATTGAGCTTAAGGTCATAGGTTAATTTGGGTTCTAGATTCGACCTTTGCTTTTACCTTGTATGTATAAATGATAAAGCCATGAGACTTTATGCATTAAGTTCCAAATCATATGACCTAAAGTTACCCTGTGAAAACCGGAAGTAGCTTTTTTTTGGTACTTTTTTAATGTGAAAGTATTAAGAACTATATATTTTTGGAATCATTGCCAATTACACAGTTAAATGATACCGGAAGTAACAAATAATATCCCTAATTTTAAAAATATAGTACAGAAACCATATATTTTGGAAATCAGCATACTATAAGCTTTCATTGGACGCTGTTAATGACTTTTTCATATAAAAATACTTGTTTGTTTCATTGTGGAAAGCCCTTTAATTAGAGAACAATTGGTTGAGAACAATTGGTTTTTATTTTTTCTTAAAATTCGTTTTCAATCAAGGGCTTTTAAAAGTTAATTCATTTAGTCATTAAGTCCATGCAATTATTAACTTAATCTAAAAGGCCTGAGTTGAGTGAAATATTCTTTGCAAATGTATACCAAGAATATGTATCATGCATATGCCAGTCCTGCAGTTTCGACAATAGAGTACAAAGAACAAAAAGGGATTTAATCAATAGACCATGAACATTTATATTGAAGTGTACTTTATTTTTTCTTGAGACAAATTTTGACAAAATTAGCCAAACTGAAGATAACATATTTGATAAGTTTACATCATGCGTATCTATTATATATATACTAATTTTATAAAATTTACTGTTTGCAAAAGTATAAATAATTCTAAATAACAAGGATGTTCTTATTCCTAGCACAACTTTTTTGAACTTTTGGTCCTCAGTGCTGTTCAATTTTGTACTTGTTTTGGCTTTCGAACTTTTGTATCCGGGCGTCACTTGTTAGTCTTGTGTGGAAGAAACGCACTTCTGGCGTTTTAAATTTTAAATCTTGTGCCTTTTGTTAGCTATTATTCGTGTGTTTCTTTGTCCAACATGTTCTCCTATCTGTTTGTATTGTAGTCCTGTAATGTTATGTTGTCATTTAAATGTTGTAGTTAACACTGCCATTAAATAAACTCATCATAGATACCAGTACTAAATTGTGTGTATACGCCAGACGCGCGTTTCGTCTACAAAAGACTCATCAGTGACGCTCGAATCAAAAAAGGTTTAAAATGCCAAATAAAGCGGGAGGTTTGGCATGCCACAAAACCAGGTTCAACCTACCATTTTTTTCTGTAAAAAATGACCTGTAGCAAGTCAGGAATATGGCCATTGTAATATTGTAGTTCGTTTCTGTGTGTGTTACATTTTAACGTTGTGTTTTTGTTGTGTTGTTTGTTTTCCCTTATATTTGAGTGTGAATTCACATTAATATAAGACGTGTCACGGTACTTTTCTATCCAAAATGTATTTAGCTTTGATGTTATATTCATTATTCTCATCGGATTTTGTCTAATGCTTAGTTCGTTTCTGTGTGTGTTATATTTGAATGTTGTGTCGTTGTTCTCCTCTAATATTTAATGCGTTTTCCTCAGTTTTAGTTTCTAACCCGGATTTGTTTTTTCTTTGGATTTTTGAGTTTCGAACAGCGGTATACTACTGTTGCCTTTATTTACATTTTTTTTTAAAACAAGACAATTTTCTCTTAAAATTATTTCTTTTTTTTTTTTTTTTTTTTTTTAACAACATTATATATTTATTCATCAAATATGCTTGTTACATTGTTACACCAAGAAACCAAGCTTTTCTTGATGCATCCTGTAATATTCCACTGATTGCCCAGGTTAGCAATCAGCTGCTGGTATATATGTATATATTATAATAATATGTATAAATTTCTTGAAATACAATTTTACAACATTTTAATACATTCTGTTTTATTCTATCTTTAATAATGGGTTAAGTTTCATTATTCTGTTTTCGTTGTATCTTTTTGTGTATTCTCGAACAAAACTTTGATAAACATTTACCTTTGTCAATTTCTGATTAGATACATAATATGATTTGTATATGGAAAAACCTAAGATTGTTAGGAAATAATTCAGACCAAAAACATTTTTGTCAAAAATTTTATATCCAAAGACTAATTGCTTTAATGATACTCTAAAATTTAAATTTGATTTTATCATTAACTCATAAATACTTTTCCAAAAAAATTCTAAAAATCGACAAGAAATAAAAAAGTGGTTATAATCTTCTTTTTCGTTACATACATTACATAGATTGTCATTCTTCTGTTTCCATTGAAACAATAATTGTTTTGTTGGTAATATGAATTGTAAAAGTTTCCATCTATATATTTTTAACTTATTTTCTTCTAAATAATGAAACATGAAAAAATTTAGTTGGTTAATACTAAGGTTCTCATTAATTTGTAAAATACGCATCCATTTGCTAACACCAATTGATGGTTCAGTTTTATCTTTACAAATTGACTTATATAATATATTTGTTGAAAAATTTGCAGCCTCAATGTAATTACCTTTCCAGATTAGTTTCTGTCTAGGAATATTCACAATACTTTTTATAGAACTTTCAGACTGTAACATCTGAAGCCAGTCTTTTGGAATGGCTTTTTTTTAAATATTTATTTCTGCAATCCAATTAATCTTGCATTTTAATTTATCCAGAATAAAATGTTGAGATATATTACCAGTGTCGTCTATAATATCATTGACAAATATCAAGTTACTCTTAATCCAATTTTCAAAAATAATAGTTTTATTTTTAAAATTAATCTGTTTGTTCCCCCAAATTACCTGTTTCCTTACTTCTGTGAAGTTGGTAGGTTTTTTTGTTTGTCCACCGTCTGATATTACCCAACATTTAAATACTTCTCTATAAAATTCAGGGATATGTTTGATATATTCCAGAATTTTCTTCTTTTCAAAATTCATCTTAAAAATTAACCAATTAATACCAACCACGCTGAGATATTTTAATGGAATCAACTTCCAGTTTGAAATATCATTACTAATGAGTTTACTTACCCAAGATGCTTTTAGAGACATAAAATAACTGTGTATGTCGATCATTTGTAACCCCCTTCTTCGTTTGACTTTATCATGGTATTTCTTTTAACCTTATCTGGTTTACCATCCCAGATGTATTTATAACATTTACTTTCTATTTCTTTTCTGAATTTCTCCGGAACTCTACAGGCACTTGCCAAAAATGTAAAAAGTGGTAAAACTAATGTTTTTATAATAAGAATTTTCCCGCTTAAAGTTAAATTACGTTTCCCCCATAAATGAAATAGTTTATTCATTTTCTCAATTTTATTCTCCCAGTTTAATTTTTCACATTCTTCTCTGTTATGACCAAAATATATTCCCAATGCTTTGACTGGTTTGTTTGTCCAATTAATCCCAGCTACCTTATCTTTACTATTTTTCAGTTTTCCTATCCATATACCCTCTGTTTTATTTTTATTCAAAGTTAACCCAGAAAATGATCCAAAAATTTCTATTTCATTCATAGCAGCTTTGATTTCTTTCTTATTACTGAGAAATAAAGTAGTATCATCAGCTAATTGTGAAATTTTAATGCTATGATTTTTATTATCTAGTTTAACTACGAACCCTTTGATATCTCTGTTTTTCGAAGTCTTAGAGCCATGATCTCCACGGATAAAACGAAAAGAAGAGCTGATAAGGGACACCCCTCCCTAATTCCTCTTGAGTTATGAAATATTTCTGAAATCCATCCATTATTAATAACACAAGTTTGTAACCCAGTATATAATGTTTTTACCCAGTTTATAAAATTATTTCTTTCCATCAGATTTCTTTAAAAAAAAATTAATTTGATGACAACTAGGTAGCCATTTGGAAAATTTAAGTCTCTTCATTGTTTATTCATGCACATCTTCAGTTTTGATATTTGAATAATATAAAAGATAAACAAAAATTGTTTATTCCTAAACCATTTAATGATATTTTTAGTTTTTCTGATTAATAATCATGATAAAAGATTGTACAACTTTGTAAACAAAATGTATTGTAAAAGAATTGATAATCATGATATTAATAATTTGTATTTGTTAAGAAACAGACTTGTTAAATTACTTGCTTCATGATGCCTTTAAACATATCATTTGCATGATTATAAGTTATGATTAATAATAATTCATTTAATAATGTTAACGAACAATTGAATACCATGTACATCATGTACACTAACTTTCTTTACCGCAAACATGATTATTTAAAAGATTCTCTGTTTTGTTTTCAAATGTTAGTCAATAACTTATCTTTGAATTTTTTTCACTTCTTCTCAAGATTCTTTCATAGAAGAAATTCAAAAAAAGAAGAAGCAATAAAGACTAAAACAACATTCTATTATACATGTTCAAGAAGGTGAAATGTTAATTTAGGAAGAAACCTGAGTTTCCTGAGTTTTTCTATGTAAATGGCCACCATTCGATGCTGACTATACAAGAGGGTAGACATAACCATGATAACTTTACTGTAACTTTTAATTTTGTATTTTTTGTATGAGCCATTCAACCAATGATTAGATGGTTTTTGATTGTTTCATTTCATTTTATGAACGCCATACTAATTTCCAAATTGTACACAAGAAACTAAAATTAAAATAAAACAAGACTAACAAAGGCCAGAGGCTCCTGACTTGGGACAGGCGCAAAAATGCGGCGGGGTTAAACATGTTTGTGAGATCTCAACCCTGCCCCCTATACCTCTAACCAATGTAGAAAAGTAAACGCATAACAATACGTACATTAAAATTCAGTTCAAGAGAAGTCCGAGTCTGATGTCAGAAGATGTAACCAAAGAAAATAAACAAAATGACAATAATACATAAATAACAACAGACTACTAGCAGTTAACTGACATGTCAGCTCCAGACTTCAATTAAACTGACTGAAAGATTATGATTTCATCATATGAACATCAGGCACAATCCTTCCCGTTAGGGGTTTAGTATCATACCATCATAACATATATGAGAAGAACATAACCCGTGTCATGCCAACAACTGTTTTTAGAATGAATGTGTTTAGTTTCGATGCAAAGACCTTATCAGTGACTCAATATTAACGCCAAAATATGCAATCTTTAATGACTTGACAACAGTATCGTATTTATATCCCTTCTTAATAAGTCTATTCAAAGGTTTTGTTAGTTTCTGAGATGAATACTGACACCTTTGTGCTTTATAAAGAATATTTCCATAAAAAAATGGATGTGAAATACCTGAACGTATAAGACGTCTGCATGTTGAGCTATATTTACGAATGATGTCCTTATACCGATGATAAAATTTAGTAAATGTTTTGACTAGTTTGTGATATCGAAAACCCTGGTGTAATAATTTTTCAGTAATACATAAATTTCTCTCGTTAAAATCTTAAACATTGTTACATACACAAGCGAGTCGTACAAGTTGAGATATATAAACACCGTAAGATGGTGACAAGGGAACGTCACCATCTAAAAATGGATAATTAACGATAGGAAATGAAAAATCATCCCTTTTATCATAAATTTTAGTATTCAGCTTTCCGTTAGTGATATAGATATCAAGATCGAGGAAAGGGCAGTGGTCATTGTTAGTATTAGCTTTATTTAAAGTAAGTTCAACAGGATAAATTTCATTAATATACCTACTGAAGTCGTCATTATTGAGAGCCAAAATATCATCCAAATATCTAAAAGTATTATTAAATTTGTTTATCAGATGTTGTTTCGATGGGTCTTTGCTTATTTTTTTCATAAATTGTAACTCATAACAATACAAAAACAGGTCCGCAATAAGTGGTGCACAGTTAGTCCCCATTGGAATTCCGATAATCTGACGATACACGAAATCCCCAAAAGGAACAAAAATGTTATCTAGTAAAAATTCAAGGGCATATATAGTATCAAAGCATGTCCAATTAACATAGTTTTTTTGTTTATTGCTACTAAAAAATGACCTAAAAGAGTTTGAACATATATATTCACATTCTGATTTTCTAAATGCCCATTTAATTAGGTGTGTGAATTTTTTCTTAATGAGAATGTGAGGCAATGTGGTATACAGGGTCAAAAATCAAAACTTTTAACAGATTCAAAATCACCAATATAAGCATGCAATTTATCAAGTACTTCCAACGAGTTCTTGACACTCCAAAAGTAATTTATTCCACTATTTTCGAAGGCCTTATTTGAACAATTTATTATCAGGTTTTTAATTGTACCAAGTGTGCTGGTAAGAAGAATAGACAATTTAGTATTTGAACAATGGCTTGAAGACGAAATAAATCTATATTTGTTAGGGGTTTTGTGTAGCTTCGGAAGCCAATACATAGTTGGGACTTTCATTGTATTTGGCTCTGCTTGTAAAGCGGTAGCTAAAAGTTTATGTTTGTTACAGATTTCGTTTTCTGAAAATGGAGTTAGTTGGAATGTTGGAATGTTGGTGAATTGGTGATTTCCTTTTTCAGAACCTCAATGTAAAATTTTCGTCAAACAATAATTATATTATTAGCAGCTTTATCGGCCGGGACTAAAACAAATTCCTTGGCTAGTTCTTTTAGTTTATGTTTGATACGAGAAATAGGTTTATTGTGGTTATTGTTAATAGTAAAATGTTCTTTAAAATGTTGAATACGTATATCAACTACTTTCGTTACTGAATTAAAAAAAAAGTCCAAAGATTTTTTGTCAGCTTTTTCCCGTTTTATCCATTTTATACAGTAAGTATGGAGTGAGTCGTGGATGATATTACGACACTCATTCCAATTTATAATTGACGGGGGACGATATTTAGGTCCTTTACTGAGGAATGATTTTAACTCTCGGTCTTGAACTATGTTAAGATCTCCTGTTATAACATGGGAAATGGGTCCATAAATATATTTGGAATTACTGCAATTACATGAAGTAGGTGTATTTTCACTGACATTAACATCTTTACACAATTGACTATAATTAAACACAAATTTCCGGGTAGATTTCTTGTAAATATAACAAATAAGAGGTAGCTCAGTATTGTCAAAATATCCAGAAATTTGTTCTTTAACAGAATGGTCGTTAAATAAACCGGCAATATTTACAAAATCAAAGCCTTTATTGACATACTTAATTTTAATAAAATGTTTTTTATGATCTTCAGGGCGATCAATTTTGGGAAATAATTTAGAATAACAATATGCCATAACAATTTGAACAATTTCATTTTGTATGTATATATATGTATATACATTCCCTCAATACTATTTCACTTTTAAGATTGTTAAGGTCGACCATAACCCGTAACTTACATTGGCACTACTGTACACCCACATACTATCGTTAACACGTAACTGTAGTGCTAGGAGAACAGTACCGGTAAACTGCATTATAGAAGGTTTATTATTGTTATAACTAATCATTGTTTTTGATATCAGTTTACCATTCAGGTACATGAAGAAGTAACCATCATTTTTATTTGTATGGATTGAAGCCGAAATTAAATACAATCCAGCTTTCTCACAGATATATTTGCCAGTACTTTTATATGATGACAGGTTTCTCATCCCAATACTGAAGTTGACGTCGTCAAACTTTAGTATGCCAGGTGAAGATGTACCGGATGTAGGATGAGCTATCATGAACACTGCAAGAAGAAATTTGACTAGTGTATACATTTTTAATTCATCTTTTATTTTGATAAAAATAAAGTTGAAAAACAATAAAATGGGCAATTTGTGTGATGTAAACTGATCTGGTTATTTTTCTGAAATATATCTGAAACTCATCAAAAACCTATTTTTTTTGGACTTTTTTGCCTTGGAATTATCAGTTTATTCTCGACTTATAAGTTTGAATGTCTCCTTGGCTTCCTCTGTCTCTCTTTATTTCATAATATGCTATATTTAAGAGTTGTTTTTGAAAATTCATTGGGATGTAAAAGCGTTGACCGAAGTATATTTGTATGGGGCGCGGAAGCGCATCATTCTTCAAATATGCACACAGTCAATACTTTTATAACCCTATGAAATTATAAAAAGAAGCATTCAATACTTATCATTACAATTTTTAGCTAGGATAATGAAACCATTTTGTTTTTAGTTTACCTGTGCACTTTATTGTGGGACCTCGTGTCGTTATGAGTATTACGTTTCATTGTGTTATGAATGTTAGTTTCAGAAGGACGCGAGATTGCTATTATCTAACAACAACAAAAATCACAATTGAATATTGATGCAATGTAATTATAACAATTGACAGATAGAGATGTGAAAATTACCCTGTTCTGTGCTATCATTCAACTGTTTTTGTAAACGTGAGAACTTCAAACTGTCTCGGTTTTCAGATTCCTGTAGTCTCATCGCAATCACATTTAGAGAGTCACTTTGATTCTTTTGAATATTGCTAAACTGGATGTCCATACTGTGTTGAGTCATTCTGGTTTCATTCATAAGAAATTCCATACGGTAATCCATCATACGTACGGAAGTGTTATGTTCATTTTCCAGTTGTTTGGTATGCATTGTAATTTCATTCAGGGAACTTGTAGTCAAATTGTATAATGCTAGAAAGTCCTGACTACGGGCACGTTCTTGTACGCTCAACGAATTAGTATGTGCAGAAATGATTTGTACTTTATTTTGTAAAGTTTTGATTTCTTGAAGTGGTTGAATGCTACTAAGCTGTTTTAAGTTTAAAATTTCTTGGTCCAACGAAGCAACCGTTTTTTCAGGACTGCCAATTCACTTCCCTGAATTGATATGTTTGTTAGGGCGTCATTATATAATCCTGTTTGCACTAGTAACAGTTCATCGAGATGCTTCGTTTTGTTCGTAACTAGCTGAAGTTCATTGTTAACGTTATTGTAATTCTGCTCCAATGTTTTATATCTTTCTTCTAAATCCTGGTTAGTCTCATTTTTCTTTTCAATATTTGCTAATTTCGTATCAAGTAGGTCTAATTTCTGCTGAAGCTGTGCAGTAAGTAGGGCAAATGAACTGTCCATATCGTGGCGGAGTGTCGTTGTGTCATGATGAAGATTTTCCATTGTCTGTTGAAGTCGTTTCTCCTCCTCAAAAAACGTTGATAATGGCATGTACTGGTTGGCTGGTAAAGTTTGTCCTCCATTGTCTTGTTGGTTATTTAGAAGGAAACCATGAACGGTTAGGAGGAACAATGAATAAATAATCAACATTTTATACAAAATAATTACACCTTTCCGAAAGCAGATTTATCCTTTTATCTGTAAACGAACTTTGTATATTTACTTTGATAAGTATATCATTTACCACGTTAAATACCTTTGCAGCTTGGGTATATGTCACGTAATATGTATAACATTATATTATCATTTTATATCATCTAACTAATTTGTTTCGTTTAGAATAAATCATACTTTCAATTGTATTATCAACGGCTGACGATAGAAAGATAGAAAAATTAAATATAGAAATCTAAAAATCTAAAATTCTAAAAATAATCCAACTGACTCGTGCATCTTTTAAGAAGAATTGTAGGTTCGATGATGAAAGCATGAAACTTTGCCCAATTGTCACCCACTGTGAAAAATCCAATATGGCGGCCATTTTAAGATGTCTGCAAATTAGTCCTTATTTCAGGGATGAATATATTTAAGCAAATAATATGCAGACAAAATCTTTTAAAACATAATTATAATAATGTTATCCAATACTTTAGTAAATCATCACTGTTATAATACACTTCATCTTTTTCTGTAATATGTCAGCAAATCTAAAATGGCCGCTAAAAAGTAACAAAAAGTACAAAACTGAGTCAAGGCTTTCTATGTTTACCTTCTATCGATAGCACTTTTACTAGGTTGGTGTAAATTGTTGCCCTTCTTGAGCTCATGAGTTTTATTTATTTGGGTTGGTGTTGATGAAGTTTTAGCTTTTTGTATAGCGATTTGTGTAAGTCCTTTTATTGCATTTTTTGTTCTAATCTGGTTTTGTTTTACTTTGTTTGCATAAGCACACCTTTATCTCTTGTTTGATATCTAAAACAGGAAAATATATTCAGAACAGTTTTTTTCTTTCTTCAGGACAGATCATTGAGTGTTTTCCCACTGGCCACAACATTTTTAATAGGACCTTATATAACATCGTTTTCCTCGTACATTTCCATTTACCGTGACATCCGTTTTATATTTATCAACCACATTTTATTATCTTATTATAGATAGCTGATACATTTGTGATAAATGTACAAGAAGGTCAATGCCATCAGCTTTCACCAAAAGTAATACTCTGGGTAAATGGCATATTCTGTCAGAGAAAATAATAACCAATTTCATCTACGGGTTTTAAACTCCCTGAAGCAAATTGGACCGTAGATGAATTTCGTTATTATTTTAGGTCCTTTTTTGTCATGTTGCTCTTTAACTGTATACTTAGTAGATTATTACATATTCTTGGTTTTCGAACATTCAGCTCTGAGCATTTGTGATGAAGGAAAAACCCAGAACAGCACTTCGGACGAATAAAATTGTATAAGAAGTCAATAATTATTTACAATTTCATGATGATGATGGATATTGATGAACGTCCAAATGCTAATAAAAAATATGCACAATAACCATGCTTCGAACTAGATCGACACGCTGAGCACGATTTTAATCACTATCTCACCAGATAAAATTCTGCAGGAAAACATGTCACCTTACTGGTACACATAATTCAAACTCCGAGATAACCAGCAGAAGCAGAAAATACCAATTCTGAAAAATTGGGTTTGAACTGGTCTGCTCTTGAGGCTAGTACGAGACAACCAAGACAATTTCATCTATGCAGACCTATTTGCAGATCTTGTCTTACTATAAGAGATTTTGTCTTTTTTTTTTATACTATGCGTAATAATAGGCAAAAGAAATAGAGTTAGTAGAAATCATCATTACACAAATAAGGAGTTGAATGGGGATTTTAGTAATGTTTGACTTATTTGTAGATCTTTTATCTGCAGAAAATGTTTGCTTTCAATCTATCATAGTTTTCAAATAATAGGAAAACAATATTTGTATAACAATCAGGAGTTGACTTACCATTTGGACCATGTTGTCTTTTTAATATATATTGTGATGCTGATCATTTTTGTCATAACAAGTTTCTCTCTATCTATTAAAATTTTCAAGATAATCGGCAAACATAAAAGAATTTGGAAATAAATTAATATTTTAGGCCAATAATTCCTATAGAAGTCATCTGAATGTTTTGATGTTGAGACAGTAGGTAGGGTAGATCAACCTTCTGAACTATTATAATGGTTGTCAGATTTTCTACCTACAGTGATTTTCAAGAAAATAGACAAAACTTGCACCCTCCCATGTTTATGTGTAGTCATTAGATATTGGAAGATGTGGTATGAGTGCCAATGAGACAACTCTCCATCCAAATAACAATTTATAAAAGTAAACCATTATACACAGAGCCTTGACTCACCCCAAACAGCAAGCTATGAAGGGCCCCAAAAATTAGAAATGTAAAACCATTGAAACGGGAACACCAACCGTCTAATCTATACAAAAACAAAAATGGAGAAACACGTATGAACTACATAAACAGACGACAACTACTGTTCATCATATTCCTGACTTGGGACAGGTGCAAACATTTGCAACGGGATTAAACGTTTTAAAGGTACCAAACCTTCTCCCTTTTCTGAAACAATAGTATAACATCACAACATAGAAAAACGATGTTTGTTAGGTTTGTGGAATGGATCATTCATTAAATTAGACACTCATATAATGAGAGTGGCAAAGTTTGGCCGAATTTGGCACAATAGTTTGAGAGAAGATTTTTGAAAAACCTAATGGATGACAACAAAGTATGTCAAGTGATTAGAAAAAGCTCACTTGACTTTCGGGCCAAGTGATCTTTTAAGTTTTTTCATATTAAGCAACAATGATTCAAGCCTTCAAACGTCAAGCTTAAACACTTTAATTGTATAATAATCATTCATTTTATTGTGTGCTTGTCTGGGTTATAAAAAGAAATTCTATCAAAAATCTGCCATACTTTTAATACATTAATTATTACATGTATGATCATAAAAATTACACAGTAATTGAACAATTGAAATTATTCTAATTCATAACTGCTCTTTTAATTTGTATCTATAAACATGGAAATGACAATGATAACTCATATGATAACTCAATATGTATAACATGATCCTCATGAAAATATAAAATATGTTTACATACAAGTTCTTACTATGGTGGTGATGCCTCTATCTGTTACAAAAGTATATATACTAAAATCAATAGAAGTGGAATGATTGGGTGATTTGCCCATGATATAACTATCTATCAGCTGATGGATGGTAGAGAAGGAAAACAAAGTCCACATCAGCAGAAACCATCTGTAGTAAGTTTGTGGCATGTAAAATAATGGGAGTTCCTTCTAAAAATTAACTCAAAATTTCAAAATGTTCAGCTAATATATTTTTAAAGCAGTCTATTCTAGTCAGTTAAGGATTATACTTAAACAAGTAATGTTTATTTCCATGAAGTTGTAAGTCATATTAACTTTTATATTATTGTATGATTTTTACTTTATTTTCAATGTTTGAATAATCTCCCTTTAATAATCAATCTTTCCAATATGTTGTTTTAACAAGTTATTTTTTCTACAACTGCTTAAATTATCAAGTTATAGGAGGTCAAAACTTTTTATCTCAAAAACTATTATACACAGATGTTAAAGTCATATGAAACCAGTGAGTGGTGAAAAATAATGTTTATCCAATTCTTGAACCAATGCATGTATATATCATAAACTTAGTCCTCTGTGCACAATTTTATCATTTTTTACGCAAATATATCGTATAATCGTCAATTTTTTTTTCTCTCTGTCTGTTATGATTTAACAAATATGGCTGCTCATTAAATGCCGTGTTTTGAAGCCGAGGTTTACCGATTGTCACCTTATAGTAAACAAATAACAAACAAGAATGTGTCCAAAGTACACGAATGCCCCACTTGCACTATCATTTTCCATGTTCAATGGACCGTGAAATTGGATAAAAAATATAATTAGGCATTAAAATTAGAAAGATAATATCATAGGGAACATGTGTACTAAGTTTCAAGTTGATTGGACTTCAACTTCATCAAAAACTACCTTGACCAAAAACTTTAACCTGAAACATGCACTTTCATTTTCTATGTTCAGTGGACCGTGAAATTGGGGTCAAAAGTTTAATTTGGCTTTAAAATTAGAAAGATCATATCATAAGGAACATGTGTACTAAGTTTAAATTGATTGGACTTCAACTTCATCAAAAACTACCTTGACCAAAAACTTTAACCTGAAGTGTAACAGACGGACGAACGAACAGATGGACGGACGGACGGACGAACGAACGAACGAACAGACGCACAGACCAGAAAACATACTGCCCCTCTACTATCGTAGGTGGGGCATAAAAACATGGGCATTGAGCACGTGTTTAACATGTACAATCAGATAATTGTTTATTTCTATGACAGATTGATGCGTATTGCGACCACTGGATTTTTACGAGGAGGGTTACGCTCAGGACACTATGCATACGGAAAATATGTCGGCAAATTGCTTCCTGGAAGCAACCAATTAAAAATAAGTAAACTTCTTCTAAATGTGGACAAATTAAAGAACTTTCCTTAGAAAAAAGTATATGTACATAAGATGTATAATGCAAACTATCCATTTAGTTATAAAAAACATATGCATATTTTTTTTTAATTTGAGGTTTCTTATGACTTTAAATGAATGTCCAAGACCTTAAAAAATGCTCCCTTGGAGGCTTCTAAATGAGCAAATGGTGAGATAATTGAACCTAGAGATTTTCATTGTCCATGAAAATATACTGTCTGAATAGATAAAGACAACTATTAATGACAGACAGAAAAAAACATCTATTAGAGCGATATAACGGGAAAAGGAAATTTAAGGGAAAAGAAGAAAATAAGACTTTTTTACTTAAATACATATATGTAAAATATTCTTAATGTTGTAGGTATTTAAACTACCTCCAAACTAGTTTACCTGTACCAATGTACTAGTAAATTATAAACACTTGTAGAAGTATAACCCTGACTGCTAGTATGTCTATTTAATTTTCACAAATGCATGTGTGAATGTAAAATATTTTTACAGCTTTAATGATGTATGAATGACCATAAAGCCTATTATTTTGTTTTATTATTAAATTAAAAGTTGCTGTTGGGTTTTTTTTGTATAAAAATATTAAATTTATGTATATAATTGCTAGAAAAATGCATTTTATACTCTTGATCTTTGTCATTTGAATGATTATTGAATCTTGCACTTTTATTTACTAGATGTATGCACTAATGTTCTTTTAAAATCTCTTTCAAAAAAATGAGAAATTTTACTTATTTGACCTCATACAAAAATAATGTGAAATGAGAATTAAAATATATTTCTGATGATATGCACTATCTAAAATATAATTACAAATGATGAATAGTAAACGAAATTGAAATTTTCAAATTTGTTAAAATTTTAGAATGACATTGTATATGTAATACTATCTATTGTTACTCATCTTCCAATTAATTCTCTATGTATCTAATTTATATTTATAAGAAAAAACATTTGGATACACTACATTTTTTGTCTCCTTGTTCATTATTTAGTTTACATAGGAGTTCCATACAATAATGACAATGCTATACTTTTGATATCAATCAATCCAACACGTTTACAAAGTTTATCCAAGACTTTAAGTAAAGTATAAAAGTTTATCCAAGACTTTAAGTAAAGTATAAAAGTTTATCCAAGACTTTAAGTAAAGTATAAAAGTTTATCCAAGACTTTAAGTAAAGTATAAAAGTTTATCCAAGACTTTAAGTAAAGTATAAAAGTTTATCCAAGACTTTAAGTAAAGTATAACTCCAATGAAATGGTTAACACATCCAAATTATTTGGAATCAAACAAAATTATTAAAACCAAAGCCAATTTCAGCTTTACATTTTCAAAAACCAGTATTAGCATTTTGTTATCCATGTTGTAGACATACTAATTAATTTCATTTGATTCTCTGTTGACACATAGCTAACACAAAAAAAATCATAAAAATTTTCACCATAAAAAAACAAAATTCCTGTTATACAAAAATATTGAAAACAGATTAAATTGTATACAAATGACAAAACAATTGTACCATCAAGCACCATATTTAAGTAACAAATAACCCATTTTTTAAGTCCAATTAGATGTCCCAAAAGTAAGTAAGCAATTGAATATCTATTAAAACTTAAAACACAAACACATTGATGAAATAAGCATTCAAATCTATTGCACCATCTTTCATTAACACCCAATCATACTGTCACATGTTCCTACACTGTCACGTGATCCTACAGTCTCATGATCAGACACTGTCACATGATCAGACAATATCACATGATTATAAACTGTCATGTGATCCTACACTGTCACATAATCAGACACTGTCACATGATCATACACTTTCATTTTTTTGATATTTTTAATCAAAGAAGTGAACATCCTAAATGACTACTTTTCCGAATTGGCAAACATTGATTAACAGATTTGGTTGGCATTGAAGTTAATATTAGACATAACCTGTATGTAATACATTTATTTTATCATCTCTTTTCCAAAAATGTTTGAAATCTGACATATAGCAATGTTTACTAAAATATCATTGTAAGAGAAGTCATAATTTAGTCAAACTTACATTCAAAGTCTCCTAATGCGAGACCATTTGTCCCTCTTACTGACCTTTCCCTGAAAAAACTGACTAGCTAAAACAAAGTGACAAATGTCATTTAAAAACAATGAAAACAATTATGATACTATACAAGACCCCTTTCTAACACCACTGACAACAAAGGAATTTCATCTTGATATATATAAAAAATACAAGTATATTATGATTTCACCAACAAACCTGGTGCAGATCTTTGAATGTTTTCACGCAGTGAAACTACAAATTAGTCTGTCACACTGCGGCTACAAAATTTTTCAGCACAACGATCATATCCAGCAAAGTTCCCCTCTTGTAACAAATAAATTTTGGCTGATGGAAATACTTAAACATTGTTTATACCTCTAAAAGTCAGTGCCATTCACATTTTAAGGAGAAATCATTATTTCTTCCTCCACATTTGAATTCTGAGTTCCCTTCTGGAAGATATCTTCAATTAAGCACACGAATCCTTGGTCAAAGTTTAACAATTACCATGACAACAGTGAATGTATTTGACTTCAGCTCTACTCCACTAAAATGTTTATGTTGATATATTCTCATTTAAATATCTCGGAAGACAAACAGACAGTATTTGACGAACAAATCTGCTTCAAATGCACACTAATTATGACTTTTCATTATTTGACAGAATAAATGAACTCATTCAGTTTTTTTCCAGTCGAAGTAATTCATTATTGGTCAAAGAACAATCACAAAATTCCCACTGTGTTGAAGATATCAACAGTTTGAAAATGAACTAATATAAGTTATAACCTATGTGTTAACTTTCCTTGAACATCTGGTAAAAAATGTTATTTTCAGACCATGCAGTACCACTGTCCATATAAATACATAAATAAAATGGTCTATTCCACAGATTTATTTATTTTTTGCCCTTGCAGATCCGCTGTCAAAATGCCCACATAAATAAAATGGTCTTTTCCACAGTTTTCATAATTTTTGGCCCATGTAGTACCATTGACAAAATGTCTGCATAAATTGAATGGTCTATTCCACAGTATTATTCCTAGAGTACCACTGTTCAAATGGCTACATAAATAAAGTGCTTTTTGCCATGTGTTTTTTTGGCAGTCTATGTTTTATACATCTACGTCTTTGGGTGTTGTATTGGCTAAGAAAGGTTCATGCCACATTCTTCTTAGATCTCCCTGTAACATGGAAGAAAAATATGTTAGTAAGACAGTGTATCCCAAACTGTGTCTGACTGACAAAATGTCAGACAAAAAATCGTTCAGCCAGACAGGCATTTCCAAATTTTTTAATTGAAAATATAGTACAACAATAATGTGTCCCAAGTATACGGATGCCCCATCTGCACTATCATTTTCTATGTTCAATGGACCGGGAAAACGGGATAAAATCTCTAATTTGGTATTAAAATTAAAAAGATCATGTCATGGGGAACATGTTTACTTAAGTTTCAAGTTGATTGGACTTCAACTTCTCTAAGAACTACATTGACCAAAAACTTTAACCTGAAGCGGGACAGACGAACCGACGAACGGAGGGACGAACAAATAGACGAACAGACGCACAGACCAGAAAACATAATGCCCATAAATGGGGTCATAAAAATTTCAAATTATTTTTTTGGTCATACAAATCCAAAAACAGTTTGGCACAGACTGAGTAGAGCCAATGTGTACAACCATTGCTCCCATATTCTTCTAAGATCTCTTGTAAATCGAAAGAATTGTTAATAAGTTAGAGCTCAGATCCAAAGCCTCTACATTCTTAAAAGATCAACGTGATAATACTGTGCATAATATTTACTTTTAAATAACAATTTTGATGTTTGCTTCAGGAATGGTTATAATTCATGTAAATACATGTAATGCAGTCCCACTAAATGTCCTTATTCAAGCATTTTAAGTATACATGTAAAACTCCAGTAAACAGGTATAGACCTCCAGACTATTTTGAGTAATTCTAATAAAATTATTAAAACCAAAGCCATCTTCAGCTTGACATTTACACATATCAGTAATAACATTTTATTGTAAAGTTGAGTTGTAGTCTCATAAATGAATACCCTCCATTTTATATTTACAACCATCCAGCTTTCACTGCAACTTTTCCTATCCAAACAAACTGCTGTTGTCTGCTCTATGGTTGGGTTGTTGTCTCTTTGGCACATTCCCCATTTCCATTCTCAATTTTATTAAAATCTATCAAAACTAATACACCATGAATAAATCAAAGTAGTCTACCAACCTTTAGATATGCCATTGTTAGCAAGGGTAATAATGTAAATGGAACTAAATATAATAATGCTGGTTGTGCTGCTTTAAATACTTCTGAGGACACAGTCGCTGTTAATAAACCTGAAAAATTGTACTACAGTTATTTTTTCTGAGAGTACAGACCCTGTTAATAACACCCCCTTTATATTACGAATAGTGCATTACATTTTTATAAATCTATAGCGGAAAGGATAAATATAAATCACTCTAAAATTGATATGCTATTTGAGCAGTCAAATTGCATTGACCATATATTAATTTGCAATATACAGTCACAGACCATATATTACCTTGATTTATACCACATTTTCAATGAGTAGTACTGCAAGGCTTCTAATTCTACCTATTTCTAAGCCTTGTTAATTAACTTTGTATTTCAACAAAACAATGCATAATTGTCCCATTGAACTATAAATGATATATATAGTTGTTTACTTTTACATTATTTCCTCTCTTGTGGAGAGTTGTCTCATTGGCAATCATACCATGTCTTTTTAGTTTTATAATTATTCTTGAAGTATTATCAATTTTGATACTACAACAAAAAAATATTTCACTCTCAAAGCAAATATTACAAAACATTCTGTTTTATGTTCAGAAAAAGTGGTAAAGCATTCCTTGCATATTGCTATGTGTTTGTTTTTTCTACATTGGCTAAGGGTATAGGGGGGGGGGGGGGGGGTGATCTAAAAAAAAAGTTCAACTCCGACCCATTATCGAGCCTGTTCCAAGTCAGGAGCCACTGGCTTCTTTCTTATTGTATGAAGGTAAATTCTAGTTCTTTTCTATATTTTGGAGTTTAAAGTCTATTATCACTTAACTACTACATATTTTTGTAATGGGGCTATCTAAAGCATGCCTCTGGGTGCATGATTTTCTCACTATATTGAAGACCCATTGGTGGCCTTCAGCTGTTTTCCTTTCTTTGATCAGGTTGTTGTCTCCTTGACACATTCCTCATTTCCATTCTTAATTTTATCTTGTCTATGTTTCTTTAATACTTACCTAGAAAATATCCCACCAGTGAACAATGGAAGTATGTAAGCCGCTGTACATAAGTAGGGGGTGGGGGAACTCCTGTTTCTACGGAAATCATTTGTGATTTTTTGTAAGCATCATAACGTAAAACAAAACATAACAACAGGCCTGGCATTACCTGTAAAAGATAAAATATTTATTATGTAGTTTTTCTTCATGCATATATATGTTTTTTTTACATTTAAAATCAATACAAATTCAATGACCACTATAAACGCAGTGATTTACATATGGTCTTTCATAAGCAGAAAATTATATGAATATCAATTGTTACCACAGAATATATGTCAAAGTGGAAATTCTCATATTTAAGAATAATCAAGCAAAGTGAGTAAGTGTTGAAATTTAATTCCCACTAAATCAGCAAGAACTGGAAAAAATGACCAAAAGTCTTCATGAAAATAAATTGTTTTACAGTTTTCACTTACTGATTCAATTGATCAAAATGAATTAAAAAAAGAAAAATAAGAAAGATAACTGTCTTTAACTTTATTTACTAATAATCTCAAAATTACTTAACATATTCGTAAATACATGTGATTTAAAAACAAAAGTAATTAGCCCTTTTCTTGAACAATTCTAATCATTTGAAAATCTTTTGAATAACTTTACCATGTTTACCATTTGAAATTGGCAGGTTTTTACCCTAATCTTTAATGGTTTATGAAAAAATAGGCAATTTATTTTATATCTTTATTACATATAATCTGATAATAGTAATACTTACTATATCACCTAGTCCTAACATGGAAAAATGGCTCGAGTTCTGCATACTGAAATTAAATAATAAAACATAATCATCAACAATTTTATATAATCAACATTTGGATAAACAATAAAATATATTGCTGCTTGGTGTTAAATGCCACTTTGGAATCTGTTGGCTATTTTTCTAGCACAAGTTTTTATTAGTCCTCCAATGTCCAGAGAGAACCAACAACCTTCAGCATAACAACTAACAAACCTAGTCAATCAAGAATATAGTCAAACGCACCTGTCATGTGCAGTACCTAACCTCACAACCTCAGTGTTGACAGGCTAGTGATTTTTATATAGCACCATAGGATTTGAAGATAGTACTGTTACTCTTATTCAGTCGATTCCACTTTTAAAATCATGTTAATCACATACCACTTAATAGCCTAATTCAGTTAACTGCAACATAACGTTAAATTAAGTTTCTTTTGTATTTATTTGATGGGATGGTGTACACAGGTTAAGTTTCCTGTGTTCTTTTTCCAATTTTAAATATCTTTTGTAAGATGTATATTTTACCTCTTTAAATTTTAATATATATAATTAAACTAAACATACCTTGGAAATACTAATTTTCCCGGTAGAGATAGTTTAGGAGCATCCCTGACGAGACCAGTTAAATGTAACTTTTTGGCAAACATTCCAACCTAAAGAAATAAATAGAACAATTATATCTCAAAGGTTTAAGCTGACAATAACATTCAATTATTTGACCTTTATATCCAAAACATGTAAGATGACAAATGTTATAACAGAACTTTAAACATGAACCTCAATCCCAATATTATGTAAATAGTCTATCTTGTCATGACTGGGAAAAAGGGTGTATTTTTAATTTGGATTACAAATCATGATTTCAACATTTACAGTGTATTCAAGCTATTTGCTTTTCTATTTTTACAAGAAGTGTAGTTAAAGAGTGCAATAGGTGACAATGGATGGCTGTTAAACCTCTAGTGGCAAATTAAATGCTGAGTAATTTTTTCCATGGTAGCTCATAAAGTCTTAATTGTCTGCAGGAGAGCAAGTCACCCTACTAGCATATATTATTCTAATTCTAGACCAGTCTTTCCTCTTAATCCTCAATGTGGCATGAATGATGAAAAGCAGCAAATACCAATTCATTTGGTCTGAGCTAGCAGATGCATTGAGTAAATCATAATTTTCTAACAATTCAAATAAATACAATCATGAACCAGGTGCTCCGCAGGGCGCAGCTTTTTACAACCGCAGAGGTCGAACCCTGAACAGTTGGGGCAAGTATGGACAAAACATTCAAGCGTGATACAGCTCTGAATTTGGATTGTGATCAAATTTTTGACATTACATGGTTTTTTTTTACACAAAACAAATGTCAAGATTTTACAAATCAATTAAAGATTTCTTCAAACTTTTTAAATCTAAAATTAAATAGTTGACACAGCATAGGTTTCTGACACAGAATGAATGTGGTCTAATGAACTTAAAAGTTTTTTTTTGCCTTTGAGCAATTCACTATGCTGTTGAATATTAATCCTCTCAAAAAAATGTTTGAAGAAATTTTCTTTTTATTTATAAAATCTGAAATGAGAAAAATTTAACCCCCCCCCCCCCCCTTTTTTTTCACATCCCCGTTTCCCTTTTTCCAAAACTGATATCAATTCAAATTTCTAATGGAGTTTGCAACAATAAATACTCTTTTAAATACATCATAAAATATTAAAATGTAAAATAAAGTGCTTGTTATCACTGAATGGTAAAGATTGGGTGGTAGTAAAAGTGAATATACATTGTTTATTGTATAAAACAATAAAAAAAAAATTCATAAGCAACATTTTATATTGGCAAATTGAAGTTATTTACATAAAGTTATTGGCAAATAAAAATAGAAAATGACATCATAGTCATGTCTGGCAAATGTCCAACATACATTATCTAAAAACATTTTAGATAAGATAAGGAAAAAAAGCTTCATCAGCAACATTTTATATTGGCAAATTTCCAATGAAGTTATTTACATAAAGTTATTGGTAAATAAAAATAGAAAATGACATCATAGTCATGTCTGGCAAATTTCCAACATATATTATCAACTACTATTCTATAAAAAGAAAGATAACTCCAATTGAAAATTAATTGCTATTGCACAATATTGTGCAATTAGATATTTCTTGCTATTGTGCAATACTGTGCAAATTGAAAATTTCTTGCTATCGCACATAATACTTGATATGGAATCCTGATTTGGACCAACTTGAAAACTGGGCCCATAATCAAAAATCAAAGTACATATTTAGATAAAGCATATCAAATAAGCCCAAGAATTTAATTTTTGTTAAAATCAAACTTAGTTTAATTTTGGACCCTTTGGACCTTAATGTAGACCAATTTGAAAACTGGACCAAAAATTAAGAATCTACATACACAGTTAGATTTGGCATATCAAAGAACCCATTTATTCAATTTTTGATGAAATCAAACAAAGTTTAATTATGGACCCCCATTTGGACCAACTTGAAAACTAGGCCAATAATTAAAAATCTAAGTACATTTTTAAATTCAGCATATCAAAGAACCCCAAGGATTCAATTTTTGTAAAATCAAACTAAGTTTAATTTTGGACCCTTTGGACCTTAATGTAGACCAATTTGAAAACGGGACCAAAAATTAAGAATCTACCTACATAGTTAGATTTGGCATATCAAAGAACCCCAATTATTCAATTTTTGATGAAATCACACAAAGTTCAATTTTGGACCCTTTGGGCCCCTTATTCCTAAACTGTTAGGACCAAAACTCCCAAAATCAAACCCAACCTTCCTTTTATGGTCATAAACCTTGTGTTTAATTTCATAGATTTCTATTTACTTATACTAAAGTTATGGTGCAAAAACCAAGAAAAATGCTTATTTGGGTCCCTTTTTGGCCCCTAATTCCTTAACTGTTGAGACCTAAACTCCCAAAATCAATACCAACCTTCCTTTTGTGGTCATAAACATTGTGTTAAAATTTCATTGATTTCTATTTACTTAAACTAAAGTTATTGTGCGAAAACCAAGAATAATGCTTATTTGGGCCCTTTTTTGGCCCCTAATTCCTAAACTGTTGGAACCAAAACTCCCAAAATCAATCCAAACCTTTCTTTTGTGGTCATAAACCTTGTGTCAAAATTTCATAGATTTCTATTTACTTAAACTAAAGTTATAGTGCGAAAACCAAGAAAATGCTTATTTGGGCCCTTTTTGGCCCCTAATTCCTAAAATGTTGGGACCAAAACTCCCAAAATCAATCCCAACCTTCCTTTTGTGGTCATAAACCTTGTGTTAAAATTTCATAGATTTCTATTCACTTTTACTAAAGTTAGAGTGCGAAAACTAAAAGTATTCGGACGACGACGACGCCGACGTGATAGCAATATACGACGAAAAAATTTTCAAATTTTGCGGTCGTATAAAAAGTAAATTCTTACCGGATTTTCCGCAGGTCTTGTTGCTACTTTAACCATAACATTGGCACTAAATATATAGGAAGAGAAGAATACCTGAAATAGAGAATAAATAACTGTAACAATTGTAAATGTTGGTCATTGGTAATTAGTACTGTCCTTTTAACAAACTAGTCTAATAATTTCGAAACTCATCTATGGTTGTCTATGTCATGGAAAAAGCATGAAATGGGGTACATAACATTATTGTAGGAATATTATTGTTGGTTCATTTCTGTTTTTCTCATAAATTGCATTATAATTAAATTGACCATTAGTTTTTTTAGTTTGAACTGTTTTTTAAAAATTCTCATGTCTTGCCTTTTAATAGCTGACGATACACTATTTGTTTTTTTCTCATTGTTGAAGGCTGGACACGGACCTATAACTGCTTATTTTTATGTCATTTGAAATCTGGCAGATAGTTGTACCACATCTCTTATATCATTTTTATATTGTTGTGTGATCTTCTTCATCAGTATTAATGTAAACTAAATATTATCAGTTTTTGTAAACATTGTATGCTAAATCTTTTGAAGGTCACAAAACATTAAATTAATAAATATGACATTTTGTAAAGAGATGAGTACAATGAAACAGATATATAGAAATGAGGGCCCTCATGGGGTTTTTGATTATGTGATTACTTGGCCGTTTTTTTAATGATTATTTGATTATTAAGCCAAATATTTCATGATTATTTGATTACCTAGGACTGTATTTTTAGTTTATGATTATTTGATTACTAAAGATAAGCAAATATTTAATGATTATGTGATTATATTGGCAAAAAAATGGTGATTATGTGATTACTAGCACCCCCCCATGAGGGGCCTCAGAAATATGAATCATGTAATAACTAATAATAATGACACCAGATTTTGTCTGACATTAACAATTCTGCACAAAATGTCAAATCAATTTCTTACTTTGTTGAAATAAAAATTCTATAGTGGTATTCAACAAATTGTTTGTATCATCAGAATTCAAGGATGTTTTATAATATAATTTAATATTTTCTAAATGAAAGCTGTGGCAACTGATCAGAAATTGAAAAAACTTATTTACTACATAAATGCAAGTATCACAGAAAACCATGCAAAATGGTTCGAAAGTACTTTTTCAAAAAACAAATGAAATCTTTACCAGACAGTACATATGGAAAGGTAAAATGAAAACACAAAATATTTTTTTAAAGTTTTATTAGAAAAAAACAATTATGAGGAGGTAAAACTCTAAAATATATTAATGTATCTATTGCTATAATGACTTTTTGAATCAATGTGTATAGAAGTTGACAATGAAGGTGAATCTGGATAAAATTTTTAATTTACACATTTAACATGACCCAGATATCAGTAGTACTGATGTGTTTCAATGTCCAACAACAAAAAATAAAAAAAAATAAACTTTTCAAATCAAAGCTAACAAGACTGATGCATAATGTTTTACTAAAAACTCAAAAAAAGACCAACACAAAAGCAAGGGTTATGTTCACAAAAAAACACAATTCAAAAGCATATTTTTCTTGAATGCTTCTTGTGCACTTTAGTAAGGGACAATAATTGACCCAAGAGTCTGTTTTATCAACATTGAATGTAGCCACCAAAGTATTAAGGGCTGTTCCAGAAAATACTATGTCCCCCCCAGGGACGGCACTTTTTTTTAACCCCCACCACCCACAGAAATAAAATTTAATTAGAACAGCACTCCCTTTGCATTTTGGTATTTCAAATACAACCACCCACATAATATTTAAAAAAATTGCCTTCCCTGGGGGGGACATAGTATTTTCTGGAACAGCCCTAATTATATCATTATGATGCTCTGAAAATTTCAAGTTAAAAAGCTGACATCATTAAAAGTAATTTATAACTTAAATAACTCCCTCATCATCCCATCATTACATAACATTTTTTTTATTTACGGTATTTAGAACAGGCAATTCAGATGGTTTATCTTTAAAAACAAAAACTTACCCAGAATACATCATAAATTAATAATCCTACTAACAACAAAGTTGATACTTTTAAACTTGGTAGACGTACAAGCGCTATAAAGGCTACACATAGTCCCATACCTAAAGCTGAAATATAATAACATTACTTATATAATGAATGCATACCAGTATACATACTTTTAATTTTTCAGACATATTTTAAAATCAATTATTAAAGTGCCTAATAACCAAAATATGAACTAATAGAACACTGATGTTTGTCAAAAAGTAACAAGATTAACTAATTCATTGTTGGTGTTTAACGCCACTTTAGCACTCTTTGTCTACATCATGGTGGTAAGTTTTTTTTTGGTAAAGGAAGCCAAAAAGGTCATAAACAAACCAACTTTAGCAGGAAAACTGATAACCCTAGTCAATTAAGATTGAAGTCAAACCCACATGTCACTTAAAGGGTTCGAACTCATTACGTCAATGACAGGAAAGAGTACAGTTTTTTGGTTAAGATCAAAATGCATATTTTTTTTTAATTATTTTTCATATGTAAGAAGTTGTTTTTTTGCATTTTCGTTTTAAATTCTTACTTAGGCTATAATATTCATCTGCATAACAGAGAACATAACAGCTTGTTCCCTGTTGTAATAATACCTACCATCCATAAGGAGCCAGTGACCAGTCAATACCCATATACACACAATAAAAAAGGACAAACAAAATGACATTATTTCTGCTGCTGTAAATCTGCCACAAACTCCAAATGATATTCTGTAAAAACAAAAAGAAAAATACTCATCAAACATCATTTACTGTAAATTATTGCGATGTTTTCATTATTGCGAAAAATGCAATAGGGTTTTCATCGCAATAATTTAAACTCACATTTTGAAATTTTTTAAATGAATTAAACACAATTTTCTCAAATCGCAAAAATTAAATTCGCATTTTAGTCAAATATGACAAAACGCAATAATATATGCGCACAATAATTTCTGAATTTATAATAATACAATTTATAACATAATCAGTACTTTTTAGAAATTAGTAAATACTTGTATTTTTAGAATATATATGCCTATGTTTGCATATATGTTAATTATTCATATCAAGGAATGTTTAAATTTACTTTTTTTTAAAGTTCCATTTTTATCTGTGTAATCAAAGATCCATTTATAGAAACTGTACATTTCAGTGACTGTACACTGTAATAACAGTTACTCATGGGCAGATTATCATCTCCCATTTGATATACCTAACTATAATTGAGGTTCCTTATTACAACATTTTTTATGTAATCAATTCCCCCATGTTCATGTATTTGCTTTTATTTTCAATGTAAAATAAAATTTCAACTTTATGTACTACAGTCAAAAAGTATTAAAAATGTTGCCTGTAATCAGTGAAAAATCTCATGTTGACCACCAAATATGGATACATAAATGAAACGTGTTCCAGTAGCATGCTTAGTTTTCTCGTTTGAATTGTTTTACATTGTCATTTTGTGGCCTTTTATAGCTGACTATGCGGTATGGGCTTTATAGCTGACTATGCGGTATGGTCTTTACTCATTGTTGAAGGCCATACAGTGACATTTAGTTGGTTATTTCTGTGTCATTTCGGTCTCTTGTGGAGTGTTGTCTCGTAGGCAATCATACCACATCTTCTTTTATATATATAAATAACATACACGACCATAACAATACGATATCTTACTTTTGGCCTGTAGAGCAGGGTTTGATGATATACTGACACATAGGCAACAACAAAAAGGCAAAGGCAACAGTCGCCAACACTGAAAATAAAACAAAGTAAATACATTAAAATTATGGATGGACATTAAACATTCAGTGGCAAGTTCACTGTGTATTTAAGATAACAACATGCTAACTGTAATATCAATTTGAAACTTGCTTTGTACTAGACTGAAACATTGAGTGGCTTTTTGATTTGCTAGTTAACAAGGTTAGTCTGAAGCAGACATACAACCCAACCTTTATGAAGAGACCAGGCTAACTGTCTTTGAATTTCTCCTAAATACCTAGTACTTAGCAAAAAGGTAACAATAACCAATTTTCAATTCTTTTAATAAAACTGGCATGGGTATATACAATACGTGTATTATATATACTGTAAAGAAGATCACTATAAAATATTCAGGATTGGAAGTCATTTTGCAATTTTCTTAAATTACAAATATAAGTTTAAACAGTTAAGGCTGCATTCTTAAGTTTCTACTAATTCAATTCAAGTGCTGATGTTTTTAGATAAATACACTTCAACTAATCTGTTTCATAACTTATAACTGATCAATACTAGAGGCTCTAAAGAGCCTGTGTCGCTCACCTTGGTCTATGTGAATATTAAACAATGGACACAGATGGATTCATGACAAAATTGTGTTTTGGTGATGGTGATGTGTTTGTAGATCTTACTTTACTTAACATTCTTGCTGCTTACAATTATCTCTATCTATAACAGTACTTTCTGTGGAAAATGTTATTGAAAATCTTCAAATTTTAAGAAAATTGTTAAAAATTGACTATGAAGGGCAATAACTCCTTAGGGGGTCAGTTGACTATTTTGGTCATAGTGACTTATTTTTAGTTCTTACTTTGCTGTACATTATTGCTGTTTACAGTTTATCTCTATCTATAATAATATTCAAGATAACAAAAAAAACAGCAAAATTTCCTCAAAATTACCAATTCAGGGGCAGCAACCTAACAACCGATTATCCGATTCATCTGAAAATTCCAGGGAAGATAGATCGTGACCTGATCAACAATTTTACTTCCTGTCAGATTTGCTCTTAATGCTTTGGTTTTTGAGTTATAAGCCAAAAACTGCATTTTACCCCCATGTTCTATTTTTAGCCATGGCGGCCATCTTGGTTTGTTGGCCGAGTTACCGGACACATTTTTTTAACTAGATACCCCAATTATGGCTTAGTTTGGTTAAATTTGGCCCAGTAGTTTCAGAGGAGAAGATTTTTCTAAAAGATTACTAAGATTTACGAAAAATGGTTAAAAATTGACTATAAAGGGCAATAACTCCTAAAGTGGTCAACTGACCATTTTGGTCATGTTGACTTATTTGTAGATCTTACTTTGCTGAACATTATTGCTGTTTACAGTTTATCTCTTTCTATAATAATATTCAAGATAACAAAAAAAACAGCAAAATTTCCTCAAAATTACCAATTCAGGGGCAGCAACCTAACAACCAATTATCCGATTCATCTGAAAATTCCAGGGCAGATAGATCGTGACCTAATCAACAATTTTACTTCCTGTCAGATTTGCTCTAAATGCTTTGGTTTTTGAGTTATAAGCCAAAAACTGCATTTTACCCCTATGTTCTATTTTTAGCCATGGCGGCCATCTGTGTTGGTTGGCCGGGTCACCGGACACATTTTTTAAACTACATACCCCAATGATAATTATGGCTAAGTTTGGTTAAATTTGGCCCAGTAGTTTCAGAGAAAAAGATTTTTCTAAAAGATTACTAAGATTTACGAAAAATGGTTAAAAATTGACTATAAAGGGCAATAACTCCTAAAGTGGTCAACTGACCATTTTGGTCATGTTGACTTATTTGTAGATCTTACTTTGCTGAACATTATTGCTGTTTACAGTTTATCTCTATCTATAATAATATTCAAGATAATAACCAAAAACAGCAAAATTTCCTTAAAATTATCAATTCAGGGGCAGAAACCCAACAACGGGTTGTTCAATTCATCTGAAAATTTCAGGGCAGATAGATCTTGACCTGATGAACAATTTTATTCCTGTCAGATTTGCTCTAAATGCTTTGGTTTTTGAATTATAAGCCAAAAACTGCATTTTACCCCTATGTTCTATTTTTAGCCATGGCGGCCATCTTGGTTGGTTGGTCGGGTCACTCCACACATTTTTTAAACAAGATACCCCAATGATGATTGTGGCCAAGTTTGGATTAATTTGTCCCAGTAGTTTCAGAGGAGAAGATTTTTGTAAAAGATAAATAAGATTTACGAAAAATGGTTAAAAATGGACTAAAAAGGGCAATAACTCCTAAAGGGGTCAACTGACCATTTCGGTCACGTTGACTTATTTGTAAATCTTACTTTGCTGAACATTATTGCTGTTTACAGTTTATCTCTATCTATAATAATATTCAAGATAATAACCAAAAACAGCAAAATTTCCTTAAAATTATCAATTCAGGGGCAGCAACCCAACAACGGGTTGTCCGATTCATCTGAAAATTTCAGGGCAGATAGATCTTGACCTGATAAACAATTTTACCCCATGTCAGATTTCCTCTAAATGCTTTGGTTTTTGAGTTATAAGCCAAAAACTGCATTTTACCCCTATGTTCTATTTTTAGCCATGGCGGCCATCTTGGTTGGTTGGCCGGGTCACGCCACACATTTTTTAAACTAGATACCCCAATGATGATTGTGGCCAAGTTTGGTTTAATTTGGCCCAGTAGTTTCAGAGGAGAAGATTTTTGTAAAAGTTAACGACGACGGACGACGACGACGGACGACGACGGACGACGACGGACGACGGACGCCGGACGCAAAGTGATGGGAAAAGCTCACTTGGCCCTTCGGGCCAGGTGAGCTAAAAAGGAAGCAGGAAGTATGATTAAATCAGTACATTATTGATTTGGTAAAGTTTATAAAAAGCATATTAGTGCTCTTTGGTAGTTTTTTTATATATATATACATGTATTCCCAATTTCCATTCTCAATTTTTTTAGATTTTTTATTTATAACTAATCAAATTCATTATATAGATATAGATGTCTAATGTTCTCTGTTTCTTTTCTCCTATATAATCCCATCACACAATAGTGAAAATGAATCTGTGACAAAACCATCCATATTCAAAAGTGGATAATACAGATAGAGATAATGATGACAGAACTATAAATGAAGTGTTACCAATGTTAATTCTAGATTAAAAGTGGTAAACTCTTCAAATATTATACTTTTAATTCAGAAATTCCATTTGCATTACATTGTTATAATTATCAGTTTGAAAAAGGAAGCAGTATCTTCTTCTAATATAAAAACTTGCATTCATTATTTCAGTGCTGATTTTTTTTAAATAACATTTTTACTACTCATAATTTATATCAACATCAAGGCTTCCTTTTATCTAATATAACCTTCTCAACAGAACCGCTCGATAAATAGCAACTATGCAATAATAAAAATCAAATTACAAGACAATTATGGAAATGACAGGACCGCAGATGTGATATAATTAAGGAAATAATATTAGTTTACACATGTTACCAACTTTATTTTGATCACATGGTTTTGCATCAGTGACTGAATTATTGACTAAATATAAACATGTAAGAGTCACAATGACCTTGATTTGAAAGAGTTTAAGGGAAATGTTTTTCTTAACAATTCTTTTATTTTTATTTAACACTACATTTTTTTATCTAAAAATTGTCTTTCTGCTACAAATTATTTAACATTTACACTGTTCACACGAGAAAATACTCCTAATAGAAATACAATACTTAATAGCAATCATTACGCATACAATGCCTTTTAGTCAGACATATCTGATTTCAAAAGTTAATCTGAACGGCTTATTTTCTGATGCAATTTCGCTATAAATCTAAACTACTCTGAACTGATGAGACTTTGCTATGAGTAAACCATCATAAAGCTGTCAAAAAGTCTGACTTCATTGGGAAACAGTTGATTTAGATTTCTGATATAATGGAATGTCTTTAATACTCAGAACAAAAGTTCACCAAAATTTATCCATTTATGGATTTATTAAAGCATTCAGTATGCAATGTTAGTATGAAACTTAAAAACTTAAATTATACTATTTAACATTTTAAGCTTTTTTTATTCATATTTCTAAAACGATATTGATAATTATAGATTATTGTTGATCATCTCAGCAAAGATTGATTTTCTTGCTTGAGCCAGTAAGGCTAGAGTGATAGAGTGAGAAAATCAATTGAGCTGAGATGACCAATGATAATCTGTTTATCACAATTTTACATTTGACGAAATTGCTAATTTCATTGACAACGGTACGTGCACCCTTAGTATATAGTGATAATTTTTCCTATCACTCTACTGTGCCAAGAAAGGAAATTATCAGTCAGTAAGATCAAAGAAAAATTTTGTAAAATAGCAAAAAAAACATTTTATTTCTTGAAATTGATTAACCTGACTGGCTCAAAAATAATCATATTTCTTGACTATACAGATATTTTCCCCCTTATTTGGAGCCCCCTCCACATTTAGCTCTAAGAACCAGTCCCCAAAAATCTTTTTTATGCATAAATAATTTAAATGCTCAAATAAGATAATATCATCAAACAGAGCTAATTAACTGACTAGATAACAAATCTTTGTCTACAAAAAAATCCCAAGAGATCTGACATTTTGAATTCACTTTGTAGGTTTGAACAGTTGACATATATATGTATATAAATTTCTCTTTCCTGTAATTGCTTTGTTTGTAACATGTCAATTTAGTTCTGATCAGTACTGGTATAATGATGCATGGTTTTTTTGTCAAAATCATTGATTGAAATTCTAATTTAAAATGATGTTTTTTTTAAATCTGTTGTTTCATAATCTAATGCATTCTCAAAAGCATACTCAGATAAAATTTTTGGTTTTAATTTTTATCTTAAATTAATATTTTTTTAATCTGTTGTTTCAAAATCAAATGCATTATGGGTAAAATTTCAAAAGCATACACCAAATTTTGTGATTGGTTAATAATGTCATCACCAAAAAAAATTCAATCAATGACAGCACTTTATTTTAACTATATATGTATGCATAACCACTATTTTCTTTCTAAACTTAAATACATACCTGCAGTACAAATTGCAAAGACCATCTGTAAAGAATCGAAGAAAAAGAACATGATCAGAAGTGAAACTGAGGCTCCGATCGGTAAAAATGCCGCCTGACACGTATCTATGGTCTGCATGTCTACAATGAAAAACAAAATCTCTGATGAATTTATGCATTAATATACAGTGTAACTAAAAATTGCTGATGGTTTTCAGAGCTAAAAATATAATTTAGAAATATCAGTAGCGAGTTGCTGGATTGCATGTGTTGTTTTTCAGTTCAAGTTGTTTTTTTATTTTATTTTTTATTTTTAGAACTTTTAGTGATGAAGATACCTAATGTGGGTAGTTCTGGAAACTTTGGTAAACAGTATCATGATAAAATGTTTTATAATATTAATGGCAAACCTAAACTCCAGTCTCTTAATGGTTACCTCGACCTTTGAATTTGTTTGAAAAAAAACATCAAAAGATTCAATTTATAGCTGATATTATCTGGCCTTTACATAGACCTATAGAGATATTTTTTTGAGTGCACTTATTATTCAATTTGGAAGAATGGTAAAATGCAAGATCAATTTAATTATTGTGATTGAAGTTGATTTTTATAGCTGCATGCAAATAATACTATCAAAATTGCAATTCTTATTCCATCTTAATTTTGTCAAATTTAAAATCATAAAAAATACATGAATTTATAGAATACAATACACTTTAAAGTAAAGTAGATCTATAATCAACATACTACTCTCATTTTCTGCTGAAGTATTTCCTATAAAGCTGTCTTTGTCTTTCTCTCTTTCCCTCTCTACATTTTCCTTCTCCATATTCAGAGATCTGAAATAATAAACAAAATGTATACTTAAATTGGATATTGGATCTTTTCCTGTTCAAAAATTGTAAGAAGTAGATCAATTTTAAGAAATATATTAGAAATATCTTCCATATAAGGAATACATATAAACAGTAACAATTCCTAGGTTATCGTATATGATCCTATAAAAAAAATCAGCCTTGAGTCACGAAGTGAAGCTTTTTGATGTGTAAGTGCTGTTAAAGGGTTATTTATGTTTCATATTGTGTGAACTAGCTCAGATTTTGTACAATATCAATATGACAAAAATTTTATTTTGCTTTATTTTTTTTCAGTTATAGTTCTATCCTAAAAGATATTTAGTGAATTGTCAATGTTGAATTGTTTCATATTTTTCATCCAAGGGCCTTTTATAGCTTGATATAGTCAGTGAGGATTTTGCTCAATATCAAAGGTAGTACATCATGCAGTGCCCTATAGAAGTAATACATCCTCATCCTTCAAACAATTATCTATTCATTTTTATATTCATAAACATTTGTTGGACATTTTCCCTTGTAATTTGTTACAATAAATAAATTATAACATTATGCTTTTTGTGAAAATCATCTTAATATCAGAATTATCAGGAATTTTCTAAAGGTTCTCAGAAATTTTCTATTATCATTTATTACTTCACAATAACATAATGATATCCTCATTTCAAATAGTTCCCTGGACAATAATAATTTGGTTAAATCAGTGTATAACACTACTATGTACTGTATTCTATATCATTACCAGGACTCAATTCAATTATATTATAAAGTCTTTAAGCCAGTTCAGATTGGTTTTTAAGTGTGTATAACAGTTATTCCACAGAGCCAATCCAAACATTGTATAAACTATTGAGCATGCTACTTCAATGGACATTATATAAAAGTATTGTACAGTATGATCCTGTTAAATTCAAATGTTAATGGCTCATTTAATGATACATTCTTACATTAAAAAGATTTAGACTGCACATAACCAAATCCTTTATATAATAAACCTTTTTATTACAAAATATTTGACTAAAAATTCAAAACAATTTATATATAATTAAACCTATTTTATTACAAAGTATTTAACTAAAAAATCAAAACAATTTTTGATTAAGGTTGCAGAAAGGTGAAATGAAATATTTGAGTAATATTCAGGAAATAAAAGACTGATTGGTAAAATTAAGACATCAGTGATCAAATGTACATCTGTACATAATTTGTTCTAAATATAACTTTACAGTATACCATAACATGTATAAGACACCTAGTAGAAGATTATAGTTAACTACCACTACAACTGAAAATATCACCAACAAATGTACAATAAATAAGATTTGGTATGAGTGCCACTCAGACATAATGACTCTCAAATAATGGTTTATTATCATATTTTCTCTAATTTTTGTGATATTTTCACATTTCCTGACTGGTGTGAGAAAAATATTTCTTCTCACTAGTGAAAAATTTGTTATCCGCAAACGATTAGTCAAAAGTTAATTATGACGTCTAAATGTTTTGTTCTCTTCTGAATTTTCCTATTGTGACGTCATGCAAAAATGCGACAATGCCTGATGACGTCGCATATAAAGAACACAAGTTTTTGAAAATCTTTGAAAAAGAAGGATAAAAATCATTAGAGAAACAGATTCTTACACTATAACTCGTGTATTACGATATTTCTCCACTCTCAACAGTTAAATTTTAGTTATTTAAAGAGCTTGACAAGCCTCGCGCTTTAAATGATAAAACTTAACTGTCTCGAGAGGAGAAATATCGTAATACACTTGTTGCAGTGTAGGAATCTATATTTATGCAACTCACTCACTGTCCTGTCAAAAAAATGTTGTTCAGTTGCTGTTGTTTGTTTGTGTGGTTAATACATATTTCTCTTTTCTTGTTTTCAAGCTTTTTTTATATAGATTAGACTGCTTGTAACAGTTTCCTGTTTGAATTTTTTTTTACACTGGTCATTTAGGGCCTTTTATAGCTTGCTATTCAGTTTAAACAAAGGGCCTTTGAGCTATAATTGTTTACTTTTTACACATATGACCTTGGGTGGACTGAGTTGTCATATTTTCACTTATACGACATCTTCTTATTTGTTTGGTACAAGCATACTTATCTGTTAGACTTTTTGTAAAATTTCATAAAAAAACAATTCTAGAACTATCCCTAATATTGTATATATATTCTTGATGTCAATTAAATGGGTTAAAAAAAATCACACAAAATATAGGAAGTGAACACTATAATAATTGTCTAAACATCGATGATAGGGTGATATTTCCGTCTATAATCTTTTGTTTGGACTTATAATACTTCCTCTGATAATAATTGATAATGTTTACATTTAATCCTCTTATTTAAAGAAAAATCTATGACAATTTCCCAGCACTTATGATACTTATAACTATAATTGTCTATCATTTATGTTTCCATAGTTTTAATCCTTCTTGAATGTATAATCTTTATTACTTGACTAATTATAAAGAGCTGACTTTTCAGAGATAATAGTTTTCAGTTCATCAGTGAGTGAAACAAATCAACTTTGATTTGTTCAGATAAGATCAGAGGAAAAGATATATTATTGTTGAAGGACGTACCATGACCTTCAGTTGTTAATTTCTGTGTCTTGCAGAGAGTTGTCTCATTGGCAATCATACCACATCTTCTAATTTTTAGATGTATTTATGACTTTCGATCTGGATAGTTTGCACCTAACTTACTTCAAATTGAATATGAGAGTTGATACATAAACCTATTAAAGTAATATTTATAGGAAACCCCACTTAACATGCTTAATAGTTAAATGGCTTTATCTTGCTATTTGTAAATGAATATCAAATCTTCATTGGTGTCTCATGTGCAGTGGCGGATCCAGCCATTTTAAAAAGGGGGGGTTCCCAACCCAGAGTAAAGGGGGGGTTCCAACTATATGCTCCCATTCAAATGCATTGATCGGCCAAAAAAAAGGAGGGGTTCCAACCCCCGGAACCCCCCCCTGGATCCGCCACTGCATGTGTATTTGTTTGTTTCATATAATTACCATTAATTCAATTACTAGTAATGCTTAATCCATGGAACATTAACTATTAGCTGCATGAACATTACAGAAACACAATTTAAAGTCCTGTGTGTGGGATGGAAAAGGGGAGGGGGAGGGGAGTTAGTGAAAAGCCTTTTTTTTCTTAACAAAGATGAGAATACTAGTATTCAATGTTTTTCTATGATGAAAAATAGAAAGATTGATTTTTTTTAAGTCCTTTTTTTTCTTTCTTCAAAGACATCTTGAAAAATTTCTAAGGATCAACACACATGACAAATGAATTTTTTCCGACATAGTCGGCATAGTTTCGGTTTGTGCCCTTTGAACTTAATGACGCTTAACTATGGCAACACAATACGCATGCTCGAAAATCCTTTCTGTGATTGGACAAAATGCTGTCATGGTGGGTGATTTGGTAAAATTGTGTTTGAAAAAACGTCATGTTAATTATATGGTGATGGAAAGCAAATGAAAAACTATAAATATTTGAACTAGATCTTACAAAGATTTATATTTTTATCAAAATAATTGTTTCTCCAATAGCTCTTTGCATCTGTGACAGCTGTTTATTCGGAACATTTATATAATTTTTAATGTAAACTTTGTTGTACGAACGTAGATGACTTTTAGAACGCACCTACACATGTGAGATTTCCGCTGGGTTTTGGTGAATGTAAACAGAAAGATACGAGGACCGAGAATACTGAAAACAAACAGAGAAAACCTTATTTAAATGGTATCTTTGTGCTTCTGAAGGTTATCGAAATGATAGTTTTAAACATAATTTATACTCAAATTTAAATATGTCGGATATCTTTTTTAAAGATAGTTCTTGTTTATTCTATTCTTATTGCTATTATTGTTAGTAGTAATGCATGTGTCCAGTTTACATAAAATAACAAACAATGATTCAATCTTTTTGACAAGTATTGACTAAATTCTTGTCAATAATCTACACAAATTAGTACTGACAAGACAATAAATTCATGAAAAAATATGTACCAACATGAAATTATTCGGAGACAAAGACAGTACAAAACATCTGTATCAGCTTAAAAATAAACACATAAGGTTTTTTTTCAGTTTCATACAACACAAAGGAAATTAACTCATAAAAAAATCAATGTGTTACACAATAAAATGTTTTACAAAAAATTCTGACAAACCAGATGTTACTAAGAACAATGATTGCCAGGTTTTTTAATGGGAGTCCAATTTTCAGAAATAAAATATATAAACAGTTTCTTAATGTCACCAGACCAAATGATCATTAAAATGATAAAATGAAACATCATCATGTGATTCAATTTAACAAAAGAAATTAAATGGGACGGACAGATACAGAGGTAACACACTATACCTCCAGTTTTTTTTAAGCGGGGGTATAATTACAGATGGTAGTAAACCTTGTACTCAAGGTAGAAAACAATAGCTATCTACTATTTTATATCTTTAAATAATTACTTTTTTGAAAAGCATCATTGAACACATGATTTTCTTCAAAGACAAGCTTTTCTGAATTTTTACATCACTTGTAAACCTGAGTAAGAAGTTTTGGTACCGTGGTCAACTTTTATCTAAGAAATGAAAACTATATGGGGATAACAAACACAAACAGGAATAATTGAAACCTATATACACTAAACTGAGAGAAACGATCATACATATATTTTTTTTACAGCTTTTAAATCCATGGCCTTAATTGGTCTTGGAAAAAAAGTTTATAACTTTGTCTCATTGCCAATCATACCACAATCAAATCTCCATATATATTCTATTTTATTTATGATGTAATGTTGTGCTCTCTCAAAATTCAATTTAAAAATCAAATATTATTGTCATTAAACTTTAGTATGTGATATTTACATAAGATTATAACAGAACTTTTCAAACACTTAAGACATCTTCAATGATAAAGGGGCTTAATAATAAGTTTACGCTTTATTTGCTTGTTCAAGAGTTGAAGGGTTAAAGGGTTGTTGATAATTTGTATATTTCTTTAAATTGGTACTATCTAAAATGAAAAAAATCCTATAATAATACTTTTCTTAATCTTTATATTACTTACAATAGTGTAATAATGTTAAAGTGCCTTAATAAAATTGCTTTAACTTAAAGACAGACAGCAGTCAATGACAACCACTGAATTAAAGGCCCTTTATCTGGGACATGCACTTAAACTAAGGCAGACAGCAGTGAATGACAACCACTGAATTAAAGGCCCTTTATCTGGGACATGCAGTCACATACATGAAGTACAGTGTTGCATTCAATATTGGAGCAGCTACATAGATCATTACATAGGGCTACATAGATATTTGACTACTCAACGTGTTGCTAGCCTAGCTGGTAAATAGTTCTAGATAGCAGTTTTATAGACTCACTACATGATCAGTAGTCAAAATTCTACATAGCCCTTTAATAACCTATATGCAGCTGCTTCAATATTGAAGTTAGAACGCAACCCTGGGTAAATGTACATGTTTAACATGCTTCAGTATGATTGAGAATTATTTCAATTCAGTTGTTTGCCAAGAGGCTAATATTCATTCCAATAATGACATCTATTAGACATGTTATTTCAACCAATTCATCAATTAATATGCTAAACTGCATTGTATTGATTTAATTACAAAACTAAGAACTACAAACAAGACTTAAGAAATTACATTTTAAATTGGTTTTTGCTTTTTATTGGCAGTTTCTACTTTCTCTTGCAATCTGAAGGTAATCAGGACAGTGAGGTTGAACTTTTGATGAAGAGAGAAACCTACAACTTCAAAAGACTAATAACTTGTCAATCAAACTTTGAAGAAACTTACAAATCTCAATAAAAGATAAGATGCTCACTATCTCTATTACATTAAAACATGAGGAAACGAACAACCTCAGGGGATCAAACAGAGGCTGGGTCAAACCAAAGACCAAAAGTTAAGAATGCAACACTTGAAACATGAAAGAGCAACATACAGTAGTCTATACAACATAACAAGCTCTTAAGGTGGTACCCAACACCTTACCGAAAATTAATTTGGCTCGTGTAATTTTTATAAAATTTTGACAAAGTATTTACTTTGACCCTTTATTGACAAGAATATAGAAATTTTAAAATATTTGAACCAACCATTTTATCAGAAAATTTACACTGGTTATATAGCAGTTTGACAAACACTAATTTTGATCATTGAGAAGCTTCATATTCCCTTACCAACACTGAATCTGTCAAATTGTTACTTCATATGTATATATATTGTCCATATTTTGAGTAAGAGCTGATATCTGATAAGAATTTTCTACTATTTTGATGGAATTTGTACTAAAAGTGTAAAAAAAAAAATTATATGTATCTATTGCAGTGTTTTCCCTAGGCTATTCATGCATTGCGGTGCCGCTACGCATAAAATTTCGGCCGCCATGCATTTATCATACCCGCTATGCATCCCGCTATGTGTGAAATTTTTATTATCTTATAATATGAAGTGACAATTGACAAAACTCTACAGGTGTTTCAAACTCACTAGACTGATAATTGATCATAATTAGATGCAACGCTCTGATTTTACAACCACATTGATTAGATAGAACAACATTCAAGACTTTGATTGCATAATAGAAATCGGTAGTTCAAATTCTTTTAATGATAAATAGTATATCTTGATACAGCTTCCAATTAACCTTCCATTTTACGTTTTGAAATCATATGTTTGACATCGAAATATTTATATCAAACACAGTTGATTAGTTGGAACAAAGAATACACATCATTGGGTTGAAACATGATGTAACTTTGACCTCCGTAGCAGAGTTCCAAAAAATATGGGTCACTGAATAAAGATCGTTTTTGTTTTGATGTCAAAAATTATTTTATTTTTCAAACTGATCTTTCAAACTAGTTTTAATCCACAAGAAAGTAAAAACATTGCTTGACTGTACCTTAAGTTGAATATCTATCTCCAAATTAAATTAATTAAAGCTGTAATCCATGATCACAAATTGAATGATTTGTTTACATTTGTTAAAAGCCATGTGCTTTTTGGCGGGAAAATTCGGGAAACCCCTTATTTACAGGAAACAGTAAAATTTCATTGTTATTTATAGACAGTAGGAATTTCATTTTGGAAATCATTTTAATTAACTGCTAATATTTATTCATGAAAAAATAATAGCTTATTGGGGTGAAACTGATAATACTTTTTTTTATTAAAATAATTTACATCTTGGGGTATGGAAAGGGGGGGGGGGGGGGGGGGGGGCTGTTTTTTTTATTATTATTTCAATAACATTACAAATATATAAAATTCACCAGTCTGAAAATACATGGTTAAATGGATTTTAATTCTGAAAAACTGCATATTTAATTACTTTATTATTTCCATCATAATCAGAAACAAGATACATATATAAGGTATTTTAAACATATATTTTTGGCTTTTATATAAGAACATTCAAGACTATAAATATGTATGTACCTGTAGTTAAAACAAACCTGGTGGAGCCTAAAAAATCTAAAGGGCCCTTGAAAAAACTTTTGGATCCAGGCTGGCCTTGAGAGAAAATATTAAGTATTGTTTCTGACTGTATTGCAGATCTATGTGAAGTTATAATGCACATCTCATTTCACTCTGAGACTACTATGTGTTATAGTAGTCTCAGTTTCACTAGTGTAATAAAAATAATTCTACAAAACAACGCCGCGCTCCGCGTTACAAATTCTTCTGAGACCCACCATGCATCAAGAATTTTCTAGGGAAGACACTGCTATTGTATATATGGACCATAATTTGGTATTCGGCCTTTGGTTTCTTTTTGTATCCTTTTTTATAAGTTCTAAAATTTTAACTTTTATTCTGTGGGTTGTGTTGATGTTAGAATAGTATTAATGGAACAATTGAGTTTTTCGAGAAAAAATTAATACATTTTGATTCACCGTTTACGTGACAGGAAACAAAACAGGAAACCAATCTTTATTTTCTTTATTTTGCACAATATGTTTCAAAAGACATAAATGAACACCATTACTAGTGTTACTTGCTTCATGTTAATATTTAAAATCTATTTTCAATGTTAAATTAAAGTTTTTTTTAAACGTGACAGGAAACCATAAGAAACCGAAAGCATTTTTTTAGTTTTATTTTATTGCAAAATCTGCTTAAAATGATCTGAACAGTATACTTTTTCTTAAAATCCATCTTAAATGTAACAGTATTATAAAACTCCTAAATATGTGCTTGTTTTGAAAACAATTAGTACAATTTATTCAGGAATTTCCGTATTTTCTTCATTGATACAGGATACCATAATCGTTGTATCTTGATGTTTTAGCCAAAAAAAATGTATTTATATTTGGTTTTGAAATTCCAGTTATATACAATTTATTCCAAATCATTGGTAATGTAAAATTCTTTAAATCCAGTAAAGAAAACAACTTTTAACTTGGAATTAGCATCTTTAAAATAGGCACCATGTGATATTTGTGACCTGTACACCATCTACATGGTTTCCACATTTTAACCTACTTTAGTGGGCTAAAATCAATAAAGTACTTCCTTTCAAGTCATGCATGGTAAAAGTTTACTTTTCCTTTGACAAGTTTATTGCGTTTCTGATAAGTGTTTGCAGAACATGAATAAAAAAAATTAATTAAAAATTGTGACAAAGATACCAACTTTGTACATTCCAAGTGTAACGGTACATTAACATGTATTTTTTATTAAATTATCTTTATTCACTTAAAATATCCAGTAATATTTACTGCTGAAGCTAAATCAATCCAACGAACATCGGCACCATGATAGGAGACGTAATTTCGATTGAATTTTCCAAGGACCCTTTACATCGTTATTGGGAAACGAAGTGTGTTAAAACGTCGGTCAAATCTGAAATCGATTTTGTCAAGTCATTGGGCATTTATTTTCACACAAGATCGTATGTAACATTATGCACATAGGAAAAATAATAGACCCCCGGCGCAATCTCTTTGAAAATTGTATTTTCCTTTTTTAAACAAGACGAAACAAGCCTACAGATTATGTTTGCTTACATCCCGTTGGAAACAAATACAATGTTTAGACCTAGTATTTCGTATATCCGGCTGTATGGGCGTGATCACATGTTAGTCACATGTTTCACGTATGACCGGAAATGATTAGAACTTAACGACAAAAACAATTTTAATAAATAAATGGACTTCTGTTTCGTGTGAAATGTAACGCATAACGATAACGTCATTTTCTAACTTAATTATTACGAAGAACAAAACAAGAATGTAAATCATCTCTGATTTACCTGTTTGAACATCTCGCGAGAGTTCATATTTGCATATTGTTGCAAAGAATTCTTTTACAACAAAGCAGATTAAACCATCTAAAATGTGCGTTACGAAATGGGAAACCAAAATAACGACAATGTTCTTACACCTGCTACAGAAATACTTATAGTTCTTGGCATTTTCTTCTCACTATTCTTATTGGTCGATGTTCTTTGTTATGTTAAAGCAAAAATTACGAATTTGCCGGTGACGATTATCTATAAATTAGTCAGCGTTATGCACTTCGGACGCGAAAAGTAACACGAGAAACGACACACAAATACGGTTGTATAATCTTTGAAATTTGTTAATTTCAATTTTTTTTCTAGGGAAGAGTAGCACACACTTGTATGTTGATAAAAATAATGGCATCTTTAGATGTAGTTACAACTTTTCTTACAGTAATTCACATTTTATCACTTTTCTATAGTTATAGGAAACGGAGCCCAATAGCAAATTATGGTCCATATACGCAACAACTGTGTTCTGGGGATATAATTAGATAATTCAGTTACTACTACCGGTTAAAAACCTACATTCTTTAATTTGTACCCTAAAAAATCAAGTAAGGATATCCGAGATATTGATTGCCTGACACAAAATCTGTTACTGTTATTACACATCTGAAACTATTCATCCATGGAAAAAATGTCCACAATAAGCAGCAGGTTTCACAAATGGTTTCACAAATGGAAAAGCTATCAAGTCTATTTATGGCAACAGATTGAACAGTAATTACTGTTTGTGTTTGTGATTTATTTTACAGATATTTTACAAAGAAATTTACAAATAGGTTTAATATATATAATTGATAGTTTTTCTATGATAATTTGAAGGCTTTAGTTGGTGTTATATGAAAAAAACTTTCGGCTCAATCTGAAAGAGCTGTGTCACTGTGAATTTCAAAATAACAGAAGACCTGTAGACGTAAAATTACTGTATTTTTTTTATACTCCCTGTACCCTGTATTTAGTCCTGTTCTATCTCAATAGCAATTTTGAAACACACTTTACCAATATTAATTCAAGTTTTAATAAATGTTCAAATCTTTGTTCTAAATTTCAATATTATTGGTAGAATTGCTGTATTAATGCGCAATACATCTGTTACTTCCTAATCATGATTATGTATTTTTCTCTCTTTGGAAACATTGAAGATATAAATACAATTTTTACATAAATCAGTCATTTTTAAAGCTCTGAACCATCATTAAATCAAAGCTTACAAAATTACTGTACAAACACCATTTTTAATGAATAAAAATCTTGGGTTAAATAATCACACATCATTAACCATTATAACTATCAAACATAAATAAAAGTACAAAGTAACAGTATGAAATATCCCTCTAACACTATAAAACAACCATAAAAATAATTTTAATAGCATTTAATTGCTAAAGGACTTGTGCATAGAGCTGTTTATTCACTGGTTTCCAGGAATAGCCAGTAAAATGGTCTAGAAATTTGGACTTTTGGATTTAATCATAATTATTGTGATGCAGGAATGGAAAAGTTATTTGAATAGGATTTTTGAATTCGACTTTTATCTTCTCAGGAATTTTTAGTGAAACACCTTCCTTAGTAAACCCCTTACTTCATTTCTATTTTTTTTTCTTCATTGAAATATTGTGAAAAAAACCTTATGTGAAAATCCTAAACCTGATCCTAAAAATAAAACACCCATTCCAACCCCTGTTAAATTCATGAAAACTAGTCAATAACGAGTTGTCATAAAACACAATAGAAACAACCTGGACTTTTTTTTGCACCATTCTTTTATGTGTAAAAATGTGTTACAACCATGACAAAAATATCTATCGTTTTTTTGCACCAGTTTTTAACGTGTGACAAAAATCTTACTCAGGTATCACACTGAACAGAATTTAATTAAAACCAATCAAGCATAGTTAACAGCTGATGTAAGCATAAAGCTAGGAAATTATTATTTTTATCCTAATTTGAGGACCATTAACAATCAATGGGTTACCAGATGGTATTGATCATATCATTTTAGAATGATAAGTTCACAATAGATATATGCTATAAATGTCTGTATTTGTTGTTATATCCTTAGAAATGTAAACAATTTGATCTTCACGACCTTGGAAGATATTTTCTGTATGTTATGTATACATGTATTGCTATGCCAAAATAGAAGAATTTCGAAAGAATTTATCATTTCCTCTTTAACATTCTTTATGTAACAAAATTTGAGATAGTCAATATCGACGAGTTTTGTAAATAAAACACTCTGGACTACATATACATGTATTTAAGAGTCCATAAAACCCTTCAGCCCTTAATAATGTTGCAAACTTGTAATTTAAGAAGTTACCACTTCATATATATAATAATTGAATACGCACTACCTTTTGTCAGATCATTCACAGCAATGAAAAGGTTTGTAATTTAAATTCAAAGTTTTAAAGAGAGCTTATTATTTGTCGGAGAGCAACAAAAATTCAACTTCACAGTACTTGATGGAATTTAAATTTCTTGAACCAAAATAAACAGATATATAAAAAATTCATCTTTATATTTATGTCTTTTTTAACTCCAATTTATTTTTCCAGATTTTGAATTGTCCTAGCTACTCGTCTTATAGATGGTATCCTGGTAGCCACAACAAGCTTAAAGGTCAAAACAGACTTGAGATTTGGTATTAGCTATTTCTCTGCTATGCATGCTAATTTAAGAGTTGGACTGAATATTATACACCAATCTATCAATTAATCCCAATTATTTAGTAAAAATATAAATAATTTACCAGTATGTGGTCAAATCCATAAAAGTGCAAATTATTTAACTTAATACTTTTTTAAAATGCTACCGAAATCTTGGAAGGATTAACCAGCATATATATACACCAGTCTAAATTATGAGCAAATACCATAAAACCATTTCATTTTTTTTTTGTGTATCTGTGAACAACCCTACACATGTATGACAGATGTACTACAAATATTCGTGTATACAACATAAAATTCTGCAAAAACTTATCCCTGAAGCATGATTAAAACCAATCTAATAATCTTATAGATCTAGTTCCCACAAGGTCTACAATATTTCCTGGATTCTCAGGGTTTAATGTCCTCATGATATTTCATTGCTTGATGTAATAATTATCAGGACAGATGGTTGAACTGTGGGGATGTCGGATCCTTCTTGTCCATGTAGAAAATGTGGTCTCTGGATTTGTAGATCTAGTCAAACAAAATTTGGTGAAAAAAAAAGAATAGCACATTACTTATACCAACAGAAAATTTTAAAGGTCCCAAAAAAAGCAGACATAAGAGAGAGCCTATGATCAACTTAATTATTTAATCAAATATTTATATACATGATATCATGGATATAGGAGGTTGAAATTTCATTTGACAATTAATTTAGTGTGTTCTCATTAAACTAGCATCCAGTCAGTCAGTCCGGAGTCCTGACCACACAAAAAATTCAGGAAGGTGACCACTGATTTTCAATGTACATGTAGTGGTCCTGTTATCAAAATAAAAGTTTGGGGTCCAGATGGTTTATTCTTGCTATTTTTTGTTTATCTCACTTGAGTTTAGTATAGCTTCTAACACCCTGGAATCATTTTGGTCTTATCTACTATATACCATGTCATCATGGTCATGCATGTAGAGAAATAATTGGTAACTAAAATTTTCTTCAAATGCATCGACAGCCTCATCTGAATATGTGTAGTCTTTCTGGTCCTAATGACCACCACGGGCAAGAAAAGATTTCAGAAACTCTGATAAATTAAGACTGGATATCTGTCTACGATTTTTTTTTTACTTACCTAAAGCTTCCGTACACAATCAGTAAAATGGAAATAACAAAAGTTGATAATCTGGATGAATCCATGATCGACAAGGATCTGAAATCAAATAAATATATAATGTAAATGAAGTTGAAACAGATGAATTTCTGCACATGCTTACAAAACAATATACATGACACTTTTTAACACAAAGAAAATAGTGAATTGTCAGCAGTCATATTTACTGTCACAAGATGAAATTATTGCGTTCTGTGACATTAGTATGTCAAGCCCAGCATGGTCCATGAAAGTCTAACACAGATCTGATCCTTTTTCTAATTGATTGAGCAACATTTTTGTACTTACAATGTACATGAATTATCTTAAGAGTCAAACTTTTTGTTAATTTGATCCTTTTTTATGTGATTGAACTACTTACAACATGTAAAATGTACATGACTTATCTTATCATAAAGTTGTAAAACATAAGTATCTATCTTAATTAGTAGCTCTAAGAGTCAAACTTTGCTTATATCCTGGAATGTTCCTTGGATAAGAAATAGATAATACTGGTACAATTGTGTCGCAGTATCTGTTAATGATTTGCTCATAAAACCTGCTAACACCCCATCCAATAATGTACACACATATAAATATAGAATATATACACAAATAAGATGTACAGTAGCAAACAGTAATATGTCCATTGCCAATTAGACAACAACCCACGAAGATCAAAGGACAAAGACATGAAAGGTTGAGAACAACTGCAATATCTACACATGTCAACATGTCCAACAAACTTTTAACAATTCAGTGGCTGATCCGGAAATTTTCATAAGTGGGGGCCCACTAACTGGCTTAGAAGGAGCCACTCCTGTCATGCTTCAGTGATTCCCTATATAACAACCAAAATTTTCCCAAAAAAGGGGGGCCCAGGACCCCTAGGCCTCCCCCCCTAAATCTGCCTTTGCAATTGTCATTTATAAAAGTATTATACAGCATCTAAAGGTGTTACCTGCAGCAAACACATCGTACAGGGACTAAAATTAATTTGGCTCTTTTAATTTTCATAAAATTTTGAAAAAATACATAGTACTTTAACCATGTTAACCATGTTCATGTTGACAAAAATATAAAAATTTCAAAAAAAAATCATTTGATGAATGGAGGTTAAACAATGCAAACACTAATTTATATCATTGAGAAGCTTAATGTAGAACATCATAAAATGTTCAGCTGTTTACAGAGTTTTCTCCCTGTAGTGTAATGTACCACCCTAACTAACTGCTAGACCTTTCCCAATCTGTAAAACATAACAATCTACCAAAGTGTACAAATTCATTTTACATGTGTATGCATAACTAGAGGCTCTAAAGAGCCTGTGTCGCTCACCTTAGTCTATGTGAATATTAAACAAAGGACGCCGATGGATTCATGACAAAATTTTGTTTTGGTGATGGTGATGTGTTTGTACAACTTACTTTACTGAACATTCTTGCTGCTTACAATTATCTCTATCTATAATGAACTTGGCCCAGTAGTTTCAGAGGAGAAGATTATTGTAAAAGATTACTAAGATTTACGAAAAATGGTCATGTTGACTTATTTGTAGATCTTACTTTGCTGAACATTATTGCTGTGTACAGTTTATCTCTATCTATAATAATATTCAAGATAATAACCCGAAACAGTAAAATTTCCATAAAATTACCATATCAGGGGCAGCAACCCAACAACGGGTTGTCCGATATATCTGAAAATTTAAGGACAAATAGATCTTGACCTGATAAACAATTTTACTCCAGTCAGATTTGCTCTAAATGCTTTGGTTTTTGAGTTATAAGCCAAATACTGCATTTTACCCCTATGTTATATATTTAGCCATGGCGGCCATCTTGGTTGGTTGACTGGGTCACCGGACACATTTTTTAAACTAGATACCCCAATGATGATTGTGGCCAAGTTTGGATTAATTTGGCCCAGTAGTTTCAGAGGAGAAGATTTTTGTAAAAGATTACTAAGATTTACGAAAAATGGTTAAAAATTGACTATAAAGGGCAATAACTCCTAAAGGGGTCAACAGACCATTTTGGTCATGTTGACTTATTTGTAAATCTTACTTTGCTGAACATTATTGCTGTTTACAGTTTATCTCTATCTATAATAATATTCAAGATAATAACCAAAAACAGCAAAAATTCCTTAAAATTACCAATTCAGGGGCAGCAACCCAACAACTGGTTGTCGGATTCATCTGAAAATTTCAGGGCAGATAGATCTTGACCTGATAAACAATTTTACCCCACGTCAGATTTGCTCTAAATGCTTTGGTTTTTGAGTTATAAGCCGAAAACTGCATTTTACCCCTATGTTCTATTTTTAGCCATGGCGGCCATCTTGGTTGGTTGGCCGGGTCACACCACACATTTTTTAAACTAGATACCCCAATGATGATTGTGGCCAAGTTTGGTTTAATTTGGCCCAGTAGTTTCAGAGGAGAAGATTTTTGTAAAAGTTAACGACGACGGACGACGACAACGACAACGACGGACGCCAAGTGATGAGAAAAGCTCACTTGGCCCTTCGGGCCAGGTGAGCTAAAAATCAGGCTATACAAACATTTTGCAATAGCCACAAATATAACTTTATATTGATAACATGATTAATTAACATGATTAATGTACTGAATCTGTGGATTTATTATTTTTCTTGGGATAAAAGTTTTCATTGATTTCATACACGGTACTAGATCTTTTTAAACCACCAATTAAAAAGTTTGAAATGAAATACAAATTATCTATATGTAAGCTGGTTTGCAGACTTTTGAAAAAATCACCAGTCATTACACAGAATATTTTTTTAACTGAGCCATGTAAACCAGTATGAACAACAAAAACCCACAGTATCATGGGCAAACATATAGTATTATTACATCAGTCTTAACGCTGAGTGGCAGCCCTGGCAGCCCAGGCTTGTAAAAATGCTCTCGGGCTTGTAAAAATCATATCTACAGGCCAACAGAACCTAATTAAAAAATTTTAAAAATTAAGCTCCGCACGCCCGTCTTGTAGATTTAACAGTTCATCGTGAAGACTGTTACATAGAGTTCAAAAAGTTAACAATACTGAATTGCATATATTTCTTTTAAAAAATCCACTCACACATACATTTCTAAGAATACATCATGGATCAATTCCATTTGTCTATAGAATTCATTTTTTTTGTAATTATAATTATTCATAGATCACACATGGCAATACAATAGTACAATGAAGTACTAAGTAAACTGTATTCATACTTAACAGGTAAAGAGCTATAAAGTTCAATTTTAATGACATACTGAAAATGTTGACTTTGTTTCACATACAATGTATATATATGTTACATGTATTAAAGACACAAATAAGTTATTCAAATTCAAAAAGTTTTAAAATGGCTGTAGAGATGTATAAATTTGTAATTAACCAGAGAAAAAGAAAAGATGGCAAAAATTTTGAGCAAAAGATGAAAAAAACAAGTATTTTAACTCTTGAAACTCTCTGTCCTTGTCAATCTAAGTGAACTGAGTAGATTTTGCATTTATTGATGATTATGTAAAACATTAAGAACTTTAAAATTATATAATTATGATATATGAATTAGACCCCCCCCCCCCCCTTTCCTCCCCAACCCTGTCAAAGGAATAGGCCTGAATATATATACTTTTCGTAGGTATTAAGGTACATGTATGTAGATCAATCTGAATATATGCAAACAAATAAATTTGCTCTTGGGCGATACTTATGAAATAAAAGGGTAAGATTTTTTTAATGACATATTTGTGTACCTTAGTTTTAAACATCTTCTGATAAAACAACCTTTAACTTTATGTTATCAAAAAAACTACATGAAATCCTATAGGAAACAAATGTTGTTTACACTACCATTCATGTAACACTTTAAAAAAAAAAAAAAGTTTACATAGTTGACTTTATTTGTGCCTTTTAAATTTTGTCAAGTGTTTTCCCCACTAATCCCCTAAATCCATCAATTTATTAAATGGACAATTTTCTTTGTCTGAATTTTGTATAGTCATCAGATATATAAACAATACAAAACACAGAAGTCCTAAGCATGCTTACATAACAAAAATACACAATACAAAACACAGAAGTCCTAAGCATGCTTACATAACAAAAATACACAATACAAAACACAGAAGTCCTAAGCATGCTTACATAACAAAAATACACAATACAAAACACAGAAGTCCTAAGCATGCTTACATAACAAAAATACACAATAATAACACCAAATAAATACCAATGTATTTATGTGGTATATATGTATATTATACATAACAAGGCGCTAACACTATGATTGGAAGTTTTAACAAAGTGATTCACCATACCAAAATTAAACCTCATCGATAAAACCCAATTGACAAATAAACTTTAATTTACAGTAAAAACCCTTTACCGGCACTTGCGTATATACATGTAAATGATGTATCTTTAAAAACATTCAGAGTATTTCCCTCACCAACCCCAACCCTTAGCTATTTTTCATACCTTAAGCAACCTAATCTATTGATTTGATAGTATTTTTATAGTATGATAATTCTTCACACATTTTGCAATCTATATTTATATCTATATTATCTTTATATAGTAATGTTTCATCTATTCCTATATACTACAAACAACAAGGTACTACATGTACTATACATGTATATGAGTAAAAATTTGCATGAAATCTTTTAAGTTCTCTCTGGGACTATATACATGATATAGATAAATGTAATAGTTGCAAGTCTCTTTCTACATATTTCTACATCTCAACCTCAGATTTTATTATAAATCTAAATAGTATCAACATCGTTTGGTCTACACAAAAGTTAGGTCTGATATTAGACATTCATTTTAGAGTTTTATAACTGTATCAATAAACCAATTTTATATACAATTATATAAAGTATGTTCCCTATTGGAATTTAAAAAAACAAGAGTTTTATAACGGTAAAATATAAATCTTTAAAATTTAGATTTTAATAAACATATGTAATACAATATGCGAGACACTCTGTAATTGTCTGTGTAAATAGCTGATTATGTTGTCTGGCCCTTTGACCACTTACACATCCAATGCCTCAGAAACAGTAAATGCACTATGCAATAAATCATATTATAACAAATTTCCTTCATATGACCATATGACCAATAGAACATGTACTCATTTGAGTATCAAGGCCATTGTCACCATATGACCAATAGAACATGTACTCATTTGAGTATCAAGGCCATTGTCCATGTAGACATTTATACATCAATGATCAATGCAAGGCCATTGTCCACTTAAAACATCACTTGACCTAATAACAAAATATTAAACAGCTAATTATAGAAGTTTTTGTCCAAGTAAGATCAACAAAGCCACTTCATTTTAAATCTTGTATTTCATATCTTGTTATAACAAGCTTATAAGTTATAGTAAGTTTAGCTTACATCCACACGAGTTCAGTTAGAACAGTATATTATATATGTTTATTTTTTTCAGTTTGATAAACCATGTCCCTTTATATTACAGTGTTCATTGTTTTCTTAATTATCAGTGATATTTTTTACATACATGTATAACAATGTATAATATACATGTAGGGACAAAAAATGTCAATTTCTGTAAATTTTTTGAAAACTTTCAAATTCATACATGAATAGAATTGAGAATGGAAATGGGGATTGTGTCTATGAGAGAACAACCCGACCAATGAGCAAAAAGAATCCCAAGGCTACCAATGGGTCTTCAACGCAGGGGGAAAATCCTGCATCCAAAGACCTCCTTTTAGTTTTAAGACAAGCAATCTCTCACTATGTGATGTAGTCTGAGTAAGTCTTCAAATAAATGAAAATTTCAAATACATTGTAGTACAAATAATTGAAACTTACGAGACAGCAGCGGCAGCATCCGCCATTTGTTCCTCTGGCATCACCTGGGGTGGCATGGTTGTGGATGGTTACTCCTAAATTGTCAATGTGTACTACAAAATAAATAACCAAGTATAAGTACTATATACTTTTTGTAGATTTATATTGTACACATTTTTTTTCAGTTTTATCTCATTCTAAACAAAGATTTCTTCATGCAATGAAGTGAATAAACTTCAAATGTACTTCAACAAAAAATGTGAAGACGGATTACAAACTAAAAAAATTTTTTTTTTTGTAAATAGTTGAATAATAATATTACATATTTACATGTATGTATACATCTGGTACAGGGAAAACATCTTTATAAAAAAAAATGTTTCAAGTTGGTACATAACGTATAAATGTACATTGTACATGCTTTATGACTAAAACTTTATACTGAACAATTGATCAAATAGTTAATATTTTAAGAAAATTGATAAAACACATTAACCCGCAAATGACTTTAACATATACATGATATATCCTGTAATGTGTGTGCGCAATTAATGAAATAGATGGAAAAATAAAATATCGAGCACAATGAAAAGATTCTCACAAACTTTTTGGGGCCCTTTGAAGCTTGCTGTTCGGTGTGAGCTAAGGATCCTTGTTGAAGGCCATACCTTGATGACCTATAATGGTTTAGTATTATAAATTGTTACTTGGATGGAGAGTTGTCTCATTGGCACTCATACCATATATCTTCCTATATCTATTATCCAGGAATCATAACATCTTCAAACAGGTTTAACCCCATCACTTACTTTAAGTGCCTTTTCCAAGTGAGGATCGAGCATGTACATTTAGTTAAGTATGTAGTTGTCTTTCATTTTATGTCTGTCCTCTCTGTTTTTCCTTGTTTTCAAAATTCCAATAGGGAACATACCTTTTATAATTGTATAAATAAACCAATTGTTCAGACGTTTCGGCCATTGGCCTTCTTCAGTTATTTATTATTCCTCTAAACTACATGGCTGACATTTCTTTTTTCAAACATTAAAAAGATCTCTCTGTTTTTCATAAATTGTTTTGTTATGAATTTGTTCGTTAGTTTTCTCAATTGAATGTTTCATTTTTCTTTCACGTCAGCTCTAGGGCCTTTCAAAACTGACTAAATGGTACAAGTTTTTCTCGTTGTTGAAGGTTATTAGGTTGTTTATAATTGCCTTCGTCCATGGCCACTTCATTTGAACTTTGGTTAGATACATTTTTTTGAATTTGTCTCATTGGAAATCATACCACATCCATGACATCTCCTTAATTCAAAATTTAAAAATTTAAACTGGTCTTAACATTTTCTTTATATAAAAAAGAAGATGTGGTATGATTGCCAATGAGACAACTGTCCACAAGAGACCAAAATGACACAGACATTAACAACTATGTATTACAGGCAATACATGTACATTGTAAGTCAAAGGATGTTATATCCAGGAATTGTGGCCTAAAAAATTTTTTTAACTGGACTAAATGAAATACTAGTCTAAGTTTGTTCATAAAACAGAACTGAATATAAATGATAAATAACTTTCCTGAAATATTATGCTGATAATTATGTGCAAGATTCTTCTTCTAAAAGACTTTACCAAGTTTTACCTGTCCTTTATAGCTACAGTCAAATGTTATAACATACTTATAGATATGTAAAATTGAGAATGGAAATGGGGAATGTGCCAAAGAGACAACAACCCGACCATAGAAAAAAACAACAGCAGAAGTTCACCAACAGGTCTTCAATGTAGCGAGAAATTCCCGCACCCGGAGGCGTCCTTGTATATATATTAAATATATTATAATATGTATTTTAAGTAAAACAGACAGAAAATGTACATATTAAATCCTGTAGCTATACATCATAGATTATTGCTCAGTAAAAAGGTGAATGTTCATTAATAATTGACCTTTCATGAGACATTTACTGGTACATTACTAACCAAGCAACAACTATTTTCTTCAGGGTAAAAACAGTTTTTTCCAGTTAACTTTTACATATATATTATCTTATTTCTCACCCAGATTAAATAACGTATCCTCCATTCATAAAATCATGAAAATAACTCCTGCTTCCCAACTCGATGTTTTAATACATTGTATTTCAAAAAGAATTCAATGAAATTTTAAAGAAGTGATGTGCAATTTTCATTTATAACTAATTGTTTCAACCCGACAATTGAGTGATAATTCTGCAAAATAATCAATTGTTTAACATCAAAATCTGTTGTTACGCTACAGTTGTCAACATATTTTGAATAAAAATAATTTTATGTAAAAATTGTATGTTTTAATTCTATCAAAGTGCAGTATGTTGCAAAGAAACATTTCCTCGTTTGACTTGTTTTACATTTGTGATTTTGGGCCTTTTATATATAGCTGACTATACCGTATGGGCTTTGCACATTGTTGAAGGCCGTACAGTGACCTGTAGCTGTTAATTTCTGTCATTTGGTCTCTTGTCGGTTGTGGAGAGTTGTCTCATTGGAAATCATACCACATCTTCTTTAGTATTTTTACAGTTGAGTTCACAATGCCTCTCATGCACAAGACACATTCTTTTTGTATCCCCATATAATATACATGTATGTACAATGTACAAGAAAATCAAAAGTCAAATAAAACCAAAAGGGAACAACCCAAACAATGTTCAATCCTTCCAAGTCAATTTTTCCTGAGGCCGCATGAAGGGGATGAAACTTCATTACACATAACATTATTTCCTCTTTCTAAGGTTGAGGGGGAGGACAGGGGTAAGGGAGACAGGGAGAAAGGGGGTAGGAGAAAGGAGAAAGGGGGTGGGAGAAAGGAGAAAGGGGGTATGAGAAAGGAGAGGAAGGCTGGGAGAAAGGAGAAAAAGTTGGAGAAAGGAGAAAAAATAAAATATCTCTCCTTATAAAATTTTTTCTAATATTTCAAGAAAAAAATATCTCAAAAGGAGATGTTTTATTCTAATGGGAGAAAGGAGAACGGGGGTAGGAGAAAGGAGAAGAGGGGTGGGAGAAGGGAGAAGGGTACCCCCCTGTCCTCCCCCTCAAGGTTGCTGCTCTAAAAGACCCCCGTGAAAAATCTATCACTTGGGCAGTATGATTATCAAAATTTGGATTTCTGGCACTGTAACTACCATATTGACGTCAATGTACACGTTGTATACGTCAATGTACCAGCAATCGGAAAATTGCAACAAAACCACCTAATAATGTGAAATGCAAAGTTTGGTGTAAGACGACTGTACATACATGTCATGCATCGATGTACGGTTAGTATGGATATACATTTGTACAAGTTACATGTAATTCTTACATGTCAAAAAACACATATACACGTCATACCAGTTATAAATCAGCTATTACTGTCACTATTTACAATCGTTTAATATTTCTTCTAATGTTAATTCATCAACTAATTATCATGATTATATGCTGTAGTAATAATCATTTGGTTATACCATGTATACTAAACAAATTCCAATCTATCATAGATTGGAATAATCAAAGGATAACAAAGACTGCTGAGAATTAAAAAGTAGTAAGAAATTAATTATTTAGCAGCCCAAGGTCTAGTATTGCAGCTATGGGAATGTTAAATAGTTAGTAGAAATTAATGATTTATTGGCCAGAAAATCATATACTGTAGATTCAGAAATTATTGCGAGCATTTATTATTACGATTTTGTCATTTTAGACTGAAATGCCATTTTCATTTTTACGATTTTATGAAAAATCCTGTTTAATTCTTATAAAATATTTCAAAATGCAAGGTTAAATTATTGCATTCACAAGTTTCTCACATTTTCCGCAATAATAAAAACCTCGCAATAAATTCTGATTTTGGAATGAAATAATAATTAGAAATGAAAGAGTTATTGCCAATAGTCTCATACATCTACAAATGTATGTACATGTATTATCTCAATTATAAATATTTTTTATGTTGAGTTTTGTACAATATTTTTTGCATTTTGGTCAACTTTTTTAAAGCCATGACATTAATATTTTGTCAGATTATTTCCAACTTTTAAGTTTGAATATACCTTTAAGTATCATACTAAACTTTAAGCTTTCACCATAGACATGTAAGATATGTCTCCAATTTGTTACAAAAAAAAAGACTCATCTGGCCACCGCTTATCATTTTTCTGAAATACATTGTAGTGAGCCCACTCCAAATTCAAAGATGCATTTGATTTGAATCCACTAACATCCTGACATCACAGGTCTTTGACATCTTTTCATTGCAAAATATGCAAAATTTTACAGCTATTTTCCTAATGCATGTAGTTTAAGGTTTGTGTTGCTTGCATGCTTTGCTTGTTTAAATGTTTGCTCAAACATCCAAGAATATAAAACAAGCTGAAGCACAACCTATCTATTGATTACAACTGTAAAACTTAACTACAACTGCTTGAGCAAACAGTTATAAAAACAAAGCAAGCAATCCAATAAAATCTTTAAACTACATGCATTAGGAAAATAGCTGTAAGTATGAATATTGTCTTTTGGTCCTACATTCTAAAACATGTACAGTGAAATGCAGTGAAGTTTAGCATTTGATAGTTCATTGATAACATTCTGGCGTATCATAAACAAACAACTTGTAACGTCTCATTTCATTGGCCGAAAGATTCAAATACAAAAACAATGTAGTCAGTGTGTACGTTAATTGACACAGGTGACCGACAATGGAATGTACTATGTTACTACGAACGTAAAAACAAGGATTTGTTTAATTTACAAACCTTTGGTCAAAAGAATTAAATAAATCTTTTGTTAACTTCAAATAGTGGGGTCAAAATATTATACTGATATTTTGTATTCAGTAATATTCTAAGTTATTTATGCATGCAGCAACTCAATTATCGTGTATCGCATAATGAGAAATATAAGGATAAAATAAAATGCATGTGCCACTTTTATACAAATGAATATATGAACCACTTTTAATTTCTTTCATACTGACGATAGGTTATAATCCTAACAATTTCGTAGTCACTTATAATAAGTTTCTCATAATGCTGATCCATTACAATAATTAATGATGGGTTGCACTGACATTCCTCTTTTATTATTTTCATGCTATAAAACATACACACAGTAGCTAAGCGTACCATAAACGGAGGAAATTGTCCCCAAAATAGAAACAAAATAACTTTAATCGTATCATTTGTGCACCTGAATGAATTCAGTGAAGGCATGTTGTTGTAATAAATTGAAAAGTTACATCGGCGAAGATTATTCAGTTCTTTTGCATGTGTTGAACAAAATAATAAATTAATACTTGTGAGAAATGTCGTAGTTTACAAGGAACAATTCTCGTTTGAATTGTTTTACATTGTCATTTCGGGGCCTTTTATGGCTGACTTTGCGGTATGGGCTTTGCTCATTATTGAAAGCCGTACGGTGATCTATTATAGTTGTTAATTTCTGTGTTATTTTGTTCTCTTGTGGAGAGTTGTCTCATTGGCAATCATACCACATCTTCTTTTATATATGTATTTATAGTATACAAGGTATTATCCTGCAGTTAAGATTTGTCCACTTTTTAAGAACACATCTGTAAAAAACAGACGCCCACCGGACAGAAGGGGTCAGAAGGGCAATCATACCACATCTTCTTTTTTAAATAAAAATGAACTGTTTTCGATTTTAAATGGATGAACATTTATTTTTTTAATTTTATACTGTAAGAATAGAGCTGCATAACATTGTTGAACTATTCGCTAAAGTACATGTAGTATGTATTCGTATTTAAAATGAAATACAAAACGAAACATGTATGATAAACTGATAAACAAAATATCAAGAAATTAAGGATGACTAAATGCATGTACAAGAAGAAACTCACCTTTTTATCAAAACATTTTATGAATAAACACTTTTTTTTAAAACTGATTGTTTCTATTTACATGTACATATTTACCATTATTATATACAATTTACGTTAGTTTTTCAACCGAGAATAGCAAAACCTCATGAAGTATATCGTTGGAGTTTATAAACTACATTTAATTCCCCTGTGCCATGGTTTGCCATCTGCGTTTTTTTTTAACAAAGCATGGTTGGTTACATATTATGAATTTACTTACAATTTCGGAATTTATTTTCTCCAGTAAACGGAATCAGAAAAAAAATCACTATCCTGTGTCGAATACCTAAAACTTGTCAAAGAATATGAAAAGTGTTTGTAGAAAAGTACGGTTTCATTTTTCAAGTACAACGCTAATTCATAGAGTCCATTGAGTGAAAGAAAAGGCAGGACGAGCAACTTGTGGGGGGGGAGAGGGGGGAGTCAATGAAAACAATATGTGGGTTGAGTTTTTTTTAGTTTTTCATTGAACTTTTGATGTCGTCCCTTGATCCAGAGGACAAATTTGAATTAAATATTTCGATGTGAAAACTGTTAAGATTTTAAAGTCTAAAATTTTACTATCAATTGCAGAAAATTATAAAACCAATGAATTTCACATGCACATTTATAAAAGCTAGAATTTTGATTGCTTAATCAAGAACACAATCATGTACGCAAATACGACGATGGAAGCTTTAAACGACCTTGACCAGCTACGTGAATACTGATCAGTCCATTCAACGTTATAGTACATGTGTTCTATTTTCGCAGGTGTGAGGTCGAAGGTTTGAATTAACCAATGAAAACGATCGTTCCTTAAAGAGTTAATCTAATAAAGTTTGTTTGACTGATTACGTCGCAATACCTTTCGCTATGGTTTACCGCATATGAGTATAAGAATGCTTCTGTCTATGAGCAAGTTCATGAAGTTCCATGAATTTTAGCTATAGGAGTTAATTCATGAATACATGTATTAAATATTTACAAAATTTACATAATTTACTTTAGTAACATTTTCTTTTTCTTTTTAAAGTTAGAATAATCTCCTTACTAAAATAAAAATTAAATTCAGTTGTGGGTCAACTTAGTCAAGACATGCTTGAACCATTTTTTTCTGGTTTGCTAATCAGAGTTAAACCTTTTAAATGTATCTCGAGATCTAGATCTGTACACAGAAACTAACAGCAGATTTTAAGTACACATAGGCTTTCAACATGTTCAATAGCACTCTAGAGGCTTTTAAATTAGTTGTATTGCATGATTTGCATCAATGTTGTCAAGAGAAAAGTTGGACTTTGTTTTTATATAAGTAAAAAAAAAATATGTCTAAGGGATATAACTCTACCTACAAAATAATTTACCTGTATACATGTACATTGTATTTGTAAATAAAAAATATAAGTATGTATTTATAAGTATTGCTCCAGACTGATTGGAAGATTGTTTAAATCATAACTACATCATACATAACACTAACCCAGTCCTGTTCATAATTTCCACGCCTAGAAGGGGTTATGAAATTACTTTTAACCCTACATTAATTTGTACTTACTGACTTGAATCAGCTATTGAGCTAAGATGCTGAAATTTGCATGATTTTCGTGTGTCATTATTAACTGTTATTAGCCTACCTTTGTAGTTTGCAAATGCAATGATTTCAATAAGCTTGATTGTGAAGGGGAAAGTGGAAAATGAAGCTAGGGTCAAGGAATAAATGTAGCTTTAATTTCCTCTTTGATATATATTTCTGTCATATATGTTTTAAGTATAATATATTAATAATCTATAAATGTCTTTAAAAATCTGTTATAATTTGTTATTTTTACCAGGGTTGTAGCAAAGGATAATACATGATAATAATCTTGTGCATCTGTTTTCTCTTGACCCTCCCCCTTTTTTGGGTAATTCCCAACACGGTCACTATTTGTAGTTTTATATTGTCACCATTACCTTCGAATGTAATATCCAATAGAAGTGGATAGCATGTATATGTCTTTATCAACAATGAAGCTCTGTCCAACGAGTAGTTTCTTCACTTTTTATTCACGGTCTGAAAGTAAATATCTCTAAATGACCTCATCGACCACATAATTTGTCCGGATTAAATAGAACAAAGAACAAGTCGTGCTTTTGGAGCATCATTGCAAACACGTCATGAACTCCTTTTACTATCTCGTGCACACATACAAAGATCTTCTATTCATTAATTGAGATTTAATCAGTCAAATTAAAGCTCATGATTTCTTACTCCTTTTGTTTATATTTTCATTTTGACCGCATGGCAGATAGTAATAAACTTACGACACGAAATATTTCAATGTTATTTAGATTAATATTAACAAAGTAAACGCATTTTATATTAAAGTAAATCCAATTCTGATATGTTGATATGAAAATTATAGTTGATACGAATTCTGATGCAAACAACAATAAAAGACTGTCGGTTGCATCAATATTTACTTATGCGTAGTAATACTTGCAAGTGCTCTCCACGGGAGATAACTGAGTTTTCGCGCAATTTTTAAACCTAGTCTGCAATATCTATTTAGATAGACTAGATATAATATACTTTATTTGAAATATAAGGGACAACAAGGGGATTATAACATTACACATAATAAACAAATACAAAAGAACAATAACGAAAGAAAAAATTACTTGATTAATATAGACATCACCTTCAATGACACTGGTATCCGGTCGTTCCGGCCCCAAACCGATCCGGCCCCAAGTCAATCCGGCCCAAGTCGATCCGGCCCACGTCGATCCGGCCCCAAGTCGATCCGTCCCCATAATAAAATATGAATAAACTATATTCACTTTATGGAGGAATTTGTGACAAATTTGAACAATATAAACGGAATTTGCAAAAAGTGTCGATGATGGATGACAACAATATAAACGCCATTGTGGTATTAAAAAAAACGCATTCTGTCTTCTCTTTTATAGAAAGGATTCGGCAAATCAAACAACATTTCTCAATTTGAGAAATTTTAAGAACTTTTATTAAAAGAAAAAAAAAGTTTGTATGTATCAGCTTGGGGATCGGCTTGTACCGTTGTCAGTATGTAACTATTTGTTATTACACAAGATGAGACTTGTTAGGATCACAGTCAATTGAAAGAAAATGCTGATTAATGTTGATGTCTGAATTCTTTTATACACGTTTTAATAATATAATTATACCTAATAATCTTGAAAACTTGAAATAAAACATAATCAACCTAGTTGTTTTTTACTCATCTAAAGAAAATATTTTTCAAAGGACTTTTTTATTTTTTTTACCGTACACCTTTTACATTATAATAAAAATCATAAAGATTTATGAATTACAATTAATATATATCTTTATTTTTATTCCTTATAAATATATTTTTTATTGGGGCCGGATCGACTTTACATATGGGCCGGATCGACGTGGGGCCGGATCGACGTGGGACGGATCGACTTGGGCCGGATCGACGTGGGGCCGGATCGACCCGAAAGCAATGACACTCACACTGTAGTCAGTTTTAGAACTGTTGGTAAAAAATAACATATTATTATGCCCCACCTACGATAGTAGAGGGGCAATATGTTTTCTGGTCTGTGCGTCCGTCCGTCTGTCCTTCCGTCCGTTCGTCCCGCTTCAGGTTAAAGTTTTTGGTCAAGGTAGTTTTTGATGAAGTTGAAGTCCTATCAACTTGAAACTCAGTACACATGTGCCCTATGATATGATCTTACTAATTTTAATGCCAAATTAGTGTTTTGACCCTAATTTCACGGTTCACTGGACATAGAAAATGATAGTGCAAATTTCAGGTACAAGTTTTTGGTCAAGGTAGTTTTTGATGAAGTTGAAGTCCAATCAACTTGAAACTTAGTATATATATATATATATATATATACAACTCGTCTAAACATCAACCCAACAATGTTAGATCTGTAAATTTGCTTACGCAAATTTTTGGTTCTTCCCTCGCCGGGATTCGAACCCATGCTACTGTGATATCGTGACACCAAATCGCCTGCACTGCAGCCGTCCCGCTAACCACCTGGGCTCTCAAAAAAAGAGCTTTCGGTGGGCATGTGTTACCTTTCCACGTCAGTTTTAATCTAGCGGCGTACTACAGCACATGATATATAAGGCATGAAGATGTTATTGTTACAGATCAGCTAAATTATCTATAGTAAAGGATCCTACAAATTAATGTAAGATACAGTCACAGAAAATAATTATATTCATAAGTACGTCTGAGTCAGTGACAACCCTACAACAGATGTATCCATCGGATCGCCATCAATGATGGTGATACATGGCTGTGTACATAATGTATATACAACTCGTCTAAACATCAACCCAACAATGTTAGATCTGTAAATTTGCTTACGCAAATTTTTGGTTCTTCCCTCGCCGGGATTCGAACCCATGCTACTGTGATATCGTGACACCAAATCGCCTGCACTGCAGCCGTCCCGCTAGTTCTTCTCATATATTTTATGATAATATGATACTAAACCCCTAACGGGAGGGATTGATCCTGATATTCATATGATGAAGACATAATCTTTCAATCAGTTTAATAAAGGTCTGGAGCTGGCATGTCAGTTAACTGCTAGTAGTCTGTTGTTATTTATGTATCATTGTCATTTTATTTATTTTCTTTTGTTACATCTTCTGACATCGGACTCGGACCTCTCTTGAACTGAATTT